>NW_028255046.1:0-26264 GCF_964263255.1 Lissotriton vulgaris | reverse complement strand
GCTCTAGATTAGGGGTGGGCGGCCAGCTACGCTCTGTGCACAGAGTGTGCGTAGTGCCGCCTACTCCGCATTTTGCGGAGCGGGTGTAGCCAGGCGGCACTACGCACGCTCCGCAGACGGAGCGTAGCTGGCCGCCACCCGCCTCCCTCCCGCCCTCCCTAAATACTTTAAATAAAAGAATCAAATAATTTAAAATGCACTTACCTTGCCCGCCGCTGCCCGCCGCGTCCCCGGGGCTCGCTATCTTCCGTCTTCCGTCTTCTTTACTAATGCGCATGCGCGGGCGGCCGCGCATGTGCATTTCTCACGAGAAAATGCGCATGCGCGGCCGCCCGCGCATGCGCATTAGTAAAGAAGACGGAAGATAGCGAGCCCCGGGGACGCGGCGGGCAGCGGTGGGCAAGGTAAGTGCATTTTAAATTATTTGACTCCTTTAATTTAAAGTATTTAGGGAGGGCGGGAGGGAGGCGGGTGGCGGGGCTGGCGGCCAGTGGTGTTTGCGGAGTGGGGCTACGCGGAGTGCGGAGGTGGGCGTAGTTTCTCGCCCACTTCGCGTAGCTCCGCGAAGCCCCACTCCGCCAACTCCGCCCAGGGTTACTCTAAATTTCGGCTTCACTTTATCGCCTCATTTCACGCTAAGGGGCATTTTGATCTATCGCCCCCTGGTCACCCTGGGGCCTTCCTCAAGTCCCTGGGTGAGTCCATGGCCATGCGGGTTTTGCATTTTCCCAAATTTCTCCTTCTAGGTGACTTTAAAATTCATTTACATACCCCGGAGGTTCCCGACTCAACGACTCTACAGGATCTCCTGGGTCTGACTCAGCTAACTCAGTGGGTTTCTCAACCCACTCATCTAAGGGGCCACCTGATTGATTTCGTGTGTTCTAACTTTGAATTGCATGTCAAAGAACCTCTGCCGGTGACTTGGTCTGATCACGCCTTGATCATTTTCTCTTGGCACTTAGGAAAACCTTCCCGTCAGCCATCTCTGTCATCGGGTCCTGTAGCCCGCAAGATTAACATTCCTGGGCTAATAGAGGCCCTAAACCACTTGCAGGTGGCTCCCGCTGTTGACCTGGAGGGTGCGGTTGACCGGTTTAACACCTGGGTTAGCTGGGGGGTTGAAACTTCTGCCTAGCACGGTTCACCGATCGTCGTCCTCTCAGCCTTGGTATTCCCTTGTGTTAAAGGAATCAAAACGGGGCTGCAAGAAGCTGGAACACAAATGTAGGGCTGCCTACTGCCCACTGGCTAAATCTGAACTGCGCTCTGCACAGAGTACTTATTATATAGCTGTTAGAAAAGCCAAAAGCGAGTACTATGTGACTAGAATAATGAAAGCTAATAAGAACAGCAAAGACATTTTCACCATTGTTCAAAGCTTTATGTCGCCCAGAGAAGAGCAGAAGTCTATTCCTGCTTCTCTGGGGTGGTTCGAGGAGCTTTCAACATTCTTCATAAATAAAATCCAATTAATTCAAGAAAGCCTGGTCTGGACTGTGACTCCATTGACCCCTCCCCTAGCGCCCACTAGCGGTACCCCTTCCAAAAGCACAACAATCCATAGAAAGCAATAGGGAGGGGACATGACCATGCACATGGACAACAGAGAACAGAGGGGAAAGAGGCAATGGTAGCTAGCTGACCATAATAGACAGACAGGAGAGAAAGCTGCAGCATAACGGACCATAACGGACCATAAAGGGCAGGAGGGACGGATCAGGGGCATTAAAATGGAACAGACAAGCCAGGACGAAGGGAATAGGGGTCTGCACATGGAAACAGAGAGCTAGGGGCAAGTGGGCAGGGCAGGAGCAGCAAGATGACAATGGAGGTCAGGCAGGATGGGCACTAGAAGCAAGACACACCATGTAGAGCAACAGTGAGACTATAATGGCATACACACAGACCATGGAGGGAAGGTGGGAGGGGGTCAGGGGCAGCTAGCTGACCACACAGGGAAGGTGGGAGGGACTGTGGCAGCACAGAAGAACATGCATGGCAAGCGGGTGGGTTAGTGCCCGTACAATGGCTATGATGGGCAAGAAGGAGGGTTCAGGGGCATGCATAAATGACCATGGAGGACAGAAGGGAAGCTCAGGGCATGGGCACAGACAAGAGAGTTTAGGGGAAGGGGCCTCACAACAGACCACACGGGGCCGGCAGGAGGATCAGTTGCAGCACAATAGACCAGGGAGGGCAGAAGGGTGGCAGTAAAATGGACCATGGAGGACAGGAGTAAGGGGAAAGTGGCATGGAATGTGGACAGGCAGGGTGGAGGTGGCAGGGACAGGTTACAGTCATCTGACAATGCTAGGCAGGTGGGAGGGGATTTGCAGCTCAACAGAACACTCAGAGTAGATAAGAGTGGCAGGTCCATGGAACATGGTGGGCAAAAAGGATGGACCAGGGGCATGCACACAAACATTGGAGGGCAGGGGGAGGGGAATATGGGAAGCAAGCTAAGTACAGAGGCTAAGCAGGAGGTCAATAATGGGGCATATAATTGGGCAATGGAGGGCAGGAGGAGTGGACTGGTACATCATGCTAAATGGAGAGCAGTGGCAGTATATCAGCCCAGGCATGGTAGGAGGGAGGAGGCTAGTCCATGGATTCAGACAACAGAGGATAGGGGGAGGTGGATGGGGCAGTAAGCTAACTGTTCGGAGAAAGCGGGAAGGCCAGTAGCAAAACACCGGCCACACAGGGCTGTAATAAGGGAGCAGGGATATGGACTTGGACAATGGATGGCTAGGAGGAGGGAAGGCAGGAGCAGCAAGCTTGGGTGGGGGCAGCACAATGCCAGGCCCTGCTTCCAAACCCCACCATCAATTGTGATTTACATCTTACTTAACATTAAAAAAACTAGAAATTTTCTGTAAAAACAAAGATTACAGGGATGGTATACTCAGACTCAGATTTCACTCATACACAACCAGTGAAATTCAGCAGTTATAGTTACCTGATCTAATTATAATTTACCCCCCACAATGTACTGCTAATGACCTCAGACATTACATCATTCATGACATGGTCAGTTACATCACTCATGATATCACTCATGACATCACTCATGACATCTCAAATGAGCTGTGATTGGAATTGAACTATAATCGCTAGAACTTTATTTAGGGATAGTGTGTGTATATTAACACCCCTTTTTTTCTTTTCTTTCATGTAAGAACCATTATAATATAATACGCAACATGCCCCGATTAATATGGCCGATAGCCTTTCGCTTTAAAGTAATCTGTAGTCCATTGTTTATGTTGATATATGCAATCCTAAGTATGTTTATTATGAATAAGTCACGTTGACAAACATACAGGTATGGCGGTCACGGAGCAAGATATGCAGAAATGACATTGTGCAAAAACAACAGTTGATGGACAGAATGCAGAACAATGTCATACATTCACCCCAGTACAGAGATCTGGGCCTAAATCCATTGTTTTTTTGCTCACCATGCCATTCCAGTTTGAACCCAGACATTTGCAAATGAGTCTTAACCCTGTGCCCCATGGGAACAGTCCAGCCCGAATTGCCAAGCCAGGTCCTCCCTGGACTGGAAACAAGCATCCTAGCACAGTGTGAGAAGTTGGCCTGGTATATAATGCTCACTAGTTCTAGTGATCACTTTGTACCATGCCAAGCAACCCTTATGATGATGGTTGTAATTCAACCTTGTAGACCAGTTATCCTAGTGGTAACGTGGACAAAGCAGTCTTAGGCTAAACTCTGAAAGGCATGTGAAGCCAGCTGTTATACCATACACAACCCCCTTGAATACCAAATGAAAGGGACACCACACAGATATATATTGAAAATATATATTGATTTATTAACTATTAAAATCCCCTGGACTCTTTATGAGCACAGAAGCACAAGCGTTAAATCACAAGACAGTTTAAAATACACAAAAGTTGCACAATATGGATGAGCCCTAGGGGCCACCTAAACCATATACTAAATAAGTGGTATAAGAGATACCAGGAGGAAAGTGAAGAGGCCTAGGGCCTTGGGAATCGCTGGAGCTATTCGAGACTGGAGTTAACTAAGTCGGGAGAGGCCCACGGGACTCGGGTGCAGTGTTCAAAGTGCACGCACTTTACAATACAAAGTCTATGGTGCGTAAAAAGCACAAAGTTAGAAAGTTAGGAACCTTCCGAGTGACCTACGGAGCTGAAACTTAAAACACAGGCCCTTGGGATGTGTACCAGTGCAGGAGCACCGGCGGAGCTGAGTTACCTCACCCACAGGAAGCGGGTGCACAGGGTCGAAGATGTGTCGGGTTTCGTCACGCTGGTCGATGGTGCTTGGAGCAGGAGATGCTGCAGGCGGCTCGATGAGAAGAGTTCCGGTGGATCCAAGGGTGGATCTGTAGATGTGAAGACCTGAAAGCAGAGGGGACAGTGTTCAAAGTCACTAGCCAGTGACTACCGTGGAACCAGATTGGAACCAGGCGATGTCGGGTGCAAACAGGCGTTGTCGGGTAGCTTCTTTCTGCAGCCACGTGGATACCCGGGGTCGAGGACGTCCAGGAGTCGGTCACGAGCTGTCCCACGTAGGCTTCTCGCTGTTGGCGGTGTCGGCGACCTGATCGGAGCAAACAGGCCTTGGCAAATGCAAGCCACGCAGAAGGTGAAAGATGCTGTTCACTCGGACCAGCAAGGTCAGAGCGGGTGCTCCTTTTCACAGGAGCTTGGGTAGGTCTGGAGCAACCAGACCTGCTGTTTAAATCTTCGGGTTCGTCGCCAAGATGGCCGCTGGCCGCGTGGCTAGTGGCCGGGATGGCGCGTCGAGTGGCACAGTGCAAAAGGGCTCCACGCAGATCGTGGAGATGCTGGGGGGCTGATCTTCAGTGCAAGGGCTGCTCGGTGGTGGGGGTTCTCAGTCCCCAAAGCACAACGTCGAGGATGCCTCAGGAGCTGCGCAGTCAGCTTTACGAGTGTCTTCCAAGAGGTCCGGTCCCACGTCACTCGGTGCCTCCACGGGTCCCTTCTTTGCAGGGACTGTGGATCGGGCTCTGAGAGGTCTGGGAATCTGGTTCTTGTCGGGCTCTGGGCTCGGGCTCCGGCGGGAGGCGGCGGCAAAGCAGACGTCGAGTTGCTGGTTGGTGCCTGTGTTCACAGGGTGGTCACTCCTTGGCCACAAGGGAGATTCTTCTTCAGTCTTCTGTGCAGCAGAATGTCGAAGTCCAGTCTTCTTCTTAGTTTTAAGTTGATTTCGGGATGATCTGCTGTGCAATGGCACTGCTCCCCCTCTTATTCCAATCTAGGGGGTGGATCACCTACTAGGTCCCTCCTCTGGGAGGAACCAGGAAGGGGGGCGGTTACACCCCCTTTCCTTTGTCCAGCTCCGTGCCAGGACTGGGGCTGGAAGGCCCCAGAACCGGTTTGGGCTGGCCTATGCACGGGGACACCTTGTGTGCCCCGGGCATGTCTGATTCTATTCAGCCCTGTCCTACCCAATACACAAAATCCTGTCTGGGGTGGTGCTCGCACCTCCCAAGGCAGGAAACCCTTTGTCCAGGCCACCATCTGCCGAGTTTCGGTCAGCAGCAGGAGGCCAGACTTGTGTCTGTGGTGGCAGCGTCCATTTTGTGAAGCTGAGGCTCTGTTTAACTTTAACCGGGGTTAGGGTTACACACATGTCGTATCCCTCTAGAAGGGTGGAATGCTATCCCCGTCGCCAGAATTGGCGAGGGGATAGTATTCCAATTCGTATGACACCTTACTCGACATGTTTTGATAAAGCCAAACCAAAGATAGCATTTAACCGCGAGGATTATAATGCACTTAAGAGTATATGGTATGGCAATATCCCGGAACAGCTTAGGGAGTGGTTCCCGACAGCTGCAGACAGGCTCAGCTCATGCCAGAGCACCATCTCACATATTTCCAAGCACTCTGCCTCCAGGATTGATGAGGCCTTCCATAGGAGTGGCTGATAGGAACATATGTGTCCAGTTTAGGGTTAGGCACAGACATACTGTACCTAAGTAAGAGGTGGTTACACCGACTTACCCCAGCTGAGTGATCAGCCAGTTGTGTCAAATATGGAGGCCAGGCCAGGGGTGGCACAATACGTGCTGCAGCCCCTGGTAGGCCTTGGATACACCTATGCCCTGAGCACCTAGGGTGCACTATTACAGGGGCTCATAAGGTGAACCAGTTCCAATTCGTAATGCACCTAGAGTGCATTGGCAGTAATTTAGAGAGAGAACAGCAGGCTGTGGGTCTGATTAGCAGGCCCACAGCCACATTAAGTCAGAAACCAGTGAAGCAAAAAGCAAAAATTTGGGGTGACCATAGGATAGCAGACCCTACTCTCCTACATAACCCCCCCCCAAACGCAGGGACATTAGACTAACCTTGACCAGTTGTGTCTTCATGTTCTAAGTGGAAGTACCTGGAGAGACCATCTGCGTTGCCATGGTCAGTCCCTGGGCGGTGCTCCACTGTAAAGTCCATCCCCTGTAGGGAAATGGACCACCTGAGTAGTTTGGGGTTTTCACCCTTCATCTGATTAAGCCATAGGAGGGGCTTATGGTCGGTCTGAATCTTGAAGTGAGTGCCAAATAAGTATGGTCTCAACTTCTTCAGGGCCCACACCACAGCAAAGGCCTCCCTCTCTATAGCTGACCAACGTTTCTCTCTGGGGGTCAGCCTTCTGCTAATGAAAGCAATGGGCTGGTCCTGGCCATCTACATTAAGCTGTGAAAGCACTGCTCCCACTCCCAACTCAGAAGCATCTGTTTGGACAATGAACTCTCTTGAGTAGTCAGGACTCTTCAGGATAGGTGCAGAGCACATGGCCTTCTTCAGGTCATCAAATGCCTTTTGACAGATTTCTGTCCACTGAACCTTTTTGGGCATCTTCTTGGATGTCAGATCATTAAGAGGAGTCACAATGGACCCATAGTTCTTAACAAACTTCCTGTAGTACCCAGTCAGGCCCAAGAAAGCTCTGACCTGAGTCTGGGTAGTTGGAGGGGACCAGTCCTTGATGGTCTGGATCTTACTCTCCAGTGGTTGAACTTGGCCTCCACCTACAAGGTGGCCCAGGTATACAACCTTGCTCTGCCCTATCTGGCACTTTGTTGCCTTGATAGTGAGGCCTGCCTTCTGCAGAGCCTCAAGCACTTCCTTCAGGTGGATCAGGTGATCCTCCCAGGTGGAGCTAAAGACAGCAATATCGTCCAGATAAGCTGCACAAAAGTCATCCAACCCAGTGAGGACTTGGTTCACCAACCTTTGGAAGGTGGCAGGTGCATTTTTCAAACCAAAGGGCATCACCACAAACTGATAATGCCCACTAGGGGTAGAAAATGCTGTCTTGGCTTTAGACTCCTCAGCTAACCTGATTTGCCAGTAGCCAGCTGTTAAGTCAAATGTGCTCAAATATTTGGCAGAAGCCAACTTGTCAATGAGCTCATCTGCCCTTGGAATAGGGTGTGCATCTGTCCTGGTGACAGCATTGAGTCCTCTGTAATCCACACAGAACCTCATCTCTCTCTTGCCATCTTTGGTGTGAGGTTTGGGGACCAGAACCACTGGGCTAGCCCAGGGGCTCTCTGAAGGCTCAATGACACCTAATTCCAGCATCTTTTGCACCTCAGTCTTTATACAGTCCCTGACGTGGTCAGGTTGCCTGTAAATTTTGCTTTTTACAGGAAGACTGTCACCAGTGTCCACCACATGTGTACACCAGTTAGTCTGACTGGGTGTCAATGAGAACATATGCCTGTATGCCTGTAGAACTTGTCTGCAGTCATGTTGCTGATGTTCAGTGAGGCTGCCACCTAAGGCCACACCATCAACTGAGCCATCCTCAGGGTTCTGAGTGAGCAGGTCTGGGAGAGGGTCACTCTCTTCCTCCTGTCCCTCATCTGTAGCCATGAGCAAGCCCATGTCTGCCCTGCTGACATATGCCTTCAATCTGTTCACATGGAGCACCCTGTGGGGGCTCCTGGGAGTTCCTAGGTCCACCAAGTAGGTAACCTCTCCCTTCTTTTCCAGAATTGTATGGGGTCCAGACCACTTGTCTTGGAGTGCTGCTGGGGCCACTGGCTCCAACACCCATACCTTCTGTCCAGGCTGAAATTCAACAAGGACAGCCTTTTGGTCATGCCAAGCTTTTTGTAATTCTTGGCTAGCCTCAAGGTTTTTGGATGCCTTCTCCATGTACTCTGCCATCCTGGAGCGGAGACCAAGTACATAGTCCACTATGTCCTGTTTAGGCTTTTTGAGAGGTAACTCCCATCCTTCCTTCACAAGACACAGGGGTCCTCTTACAGGGTGCCCAAACAACAATTCAAAGGGGCTGAAGCCAACCCCCTTTTGAGGGACCTCTCTGTAAGCGAACAAAAGGCAGGGCAGAAGGATGTCCCATCTTCGCCTGAGCTTTTCAGGTAATCCTTTAATCATGCCCTTTAGGGTCTTGTTAAATCTCTCAACAAGCCCATTGCATTGTGGGTGATAAGGGGTGGTGAACTTGTAGTTGACACCACATTCCTTCCACATAGCTGTCAAATATCCAGACATGAAGTTGGTACCTCTATCTGATATTACCTCCTTAGGAAACCCCACTCTGGAGAAAACTCCAAGTAAGGCCCTGGCCACAACAGGAGCTGTTGTGGTCCTAAGGGGAATTGCCTCTGGGTACCTGGTGGCATGATCCACTACCACCAGTATGAATCTGTGCCCAGATGCTGTAGGGGGATCCATTGGACCAACAATATCAATCCCCACTCTCTCAAAGGGAACCCCCACCACAGGTAGTGGTATCAGGGGGGCCTTTGTTGTTCCACCTGCTTTACCACTGGCTTGGCAGGTTTCACAGGAGCGACAAAACTCCTTGGTGTCTTCAGACATGTGAGGCCAGTGAAAGTGAGGGACAAGCCTGTCCCAAGTCTTGTTCTGGCCTAGGTGTCCTGCTAAAGGAATATCATGGGCCAAGGTGAGTAGGAAGCCCCTAAATTGCAGAGGTATAACCAACCTCCTGGTAGCACCAGGCTTGGGGTCTCTAGCCTCTGAATAAAGGAGTCCATCGTCCCAATATACTTTATGGGCACCTTGAGCATTCCCAGCAGCCTCAGCAGCAGCCTGCTGTCTGAGGGGTTCAAGAGAAGGACAGGTTAACTGAGCCTGCCCCAAGTCTGCCCTAGAAGGTCCCCCTGTCCCCAGAAACTCAACCTGATCAGGTTCAAGTTCTTCAGGGACAGTTCCTTCAGGGGTCTCAAGATCAGTTTCCTGTGAAGCCTGATCCTCACTTGTAGGCAGTTGGGAAGGCGCAGCCTTAACCCTCCTGTTCTTCTTCTTGGGAGGTACTTGGTCCATTGTTCCAGGATCCAAGACCTGAGGTTCAGAGAGGCACTTTTTGGCCTGTGACCTGGTCACAGCAAGGACATGTGATGATATCCCTAACATCTCTGCATGAGTCCTGTACTCAACTTCTGACCATAGAGAGTTCTCCAGGTCATTGCCCAACAAACATTCTACTGGGAGATCAGCACTAACCACAACTTTCTTTAGGCCAGTTACCCCTCCCCAGGAAAAGTTAACAAGTGCCACACTATGTGTAGTAGTGACATTGCTGGCATTGGTCACCAGGTAATCATCGCCTGGCATGTATTGTCCAGGGTCCACAAAGTTAGGTGTCACCATAGTGACACTGGCACATGTGTCCCTGTAAGCTTGAGCCACTTTGTTGTTAATCAAAGGTGTCTGTCTGTATTTGCCCAGGTTACTGGGACTTATGTCAGGGGTCAAATCTATGTCCCCTTCACAAACCAGAACAGCCTGTGTAAGAGTTCTGACTAGGTCAGAATCTCCTTCAGTTCCCAAAGTGATTCCCACTAAACCCTTGGCTTGAGGACCAACACTGCTAACTGTACTAGTGGGTGCAGGTGCCTTAGGGGCTGCAGTGCTGGGGGCTCCACCCTTTTTACACTCACTTGTCCAGTGAGAGGTGTTCTTACAAGTTTTACACCAGGGTTTCTTCTGACCTTCTTTCTTCTTCTTCTTGGAAGTTTGGGACCCACCCTCTGTCTCAGTTTGGGGCCCTGTTGAAGACTTCTGGTCTTTAGTTTTCTGCTCCCCACCCTTCTGGTCTGTTTTCTTCTGGTCACCACCCTGGTTCTGGTTCTTTTGCTTAACTCTGGTTCTTACCCATTTATCTGCCCTCTTTCCCAATTCTTGGGGAGAGGTCAAATCTGAGTCAACCAAATGTTGATGCAACTGCTGGTTCTGACAATTATTTAAAATTTGTTCTCTCATCAGCAAATTGTACAATCCTTCATAGTCTGTAACCTTGCTTCCCAGCAACCATCCCTCCAGAGCCTTAGTGGCACACTCAACAAATTCAGACCAGTCCTGAGTCTGTGTCTTCTGGGTATCTCTGAACATTAACCTGTACTGTTCAGTGGTTAAGCCTAACCCATCAATCAGAGCACTCTTCAGGACCAGGTAGTTTCTAGAATCCCCATCACTAACTGTGAGGAGTCTGTCTCGGCCTCTACCTTCAAAGGAGAGCCACAAGATTGCTGCCCACTGCTCCTGAGGGATCTGCTGTACTCTGCAGGCTCTCTCCATTGCAGTAATCCATTTATGGATGTCATCCCCAGCTTTGTAGGGGGGCACAATCTTACTCAGGTTTCTATTATCAAAAGACCTGTCTTTATCCTTGTGGATATTGCTGCCACCAGTGGGTTCTATTACCCCACTCTCTCTAGGCTGTCTTGCTCTAGCAAGTTTCTCCTTAGCCAGGGCAACCTCTAACTCTTGCCTCTGGATCCTAAGCTCAGCCTCTCTCATCTTGGCCTCATGTTCCCTTCTCTGAGGGCTAGTCATCTCCTTTCTGGAGTGACCATGAGAGCCTCTAGAGACATGGGAGGTATTGGATTCACCTGAGTGATGCCTTCTCCTCCTATGGCCCTGGTTAAGTCCACCTGAGGGTCTGAATGGGTTGTTACCTGATTCATTCCCAAGTTGACTTAAGTTAGCCTGGTTCAGTCTACTGACCAGCACCTGACTATCTCTGTCATCATCTGACTCACTGCTTTCCACCTCCTCCTCCTCTTCTTCTTCCTCTTCCTCTATATCTACTTGAGGAGCTCCAGTGGTGGAGGCATCCTCATCTACTAGGATGATAGGGGCAGGGGGGTCTACAGTGTCATCCTCTGAAGGATGGCCTCCTTCAGCATCCCCTGTGGGGTTTGCTTTAGAGGTCTTTAGAGCCTCAGACTGATCCAAGAGCTCTCTTAGGTGGTCTGTAGTAGGGGAAGGCCCTGTCTTCAGACCCCTTAAGACACAAAGCTGTCTTAATTCCTTAAAGGGAAAAATAGCAAACTGGGATGGTGCCCTTGGAGGGTCACTCTCAACAGGAGTAAGTCCACTGGACCCCTCTGTTCCAGACATTGCTCTAGTGTGGGTGGATGTGTTGCAATCTACCTACACTGGTGTTTACCTACTAAACCTATCTAGTAGTTGTAGCTAGGGTGTGCTACTCCCTTTGCTCTACAACAACTAAGTTCAGTAGAACTTAAGTATACTAGTCTTGTTTTATATGTACCTAGCAGGTACCTGTGTGATCTTTCAGATGATAATCTCAAAGATTGTAATGGTAAAACAACAGCAAGCTCAGATCCCAATCCGCTGCTCACCAATGTGAGAAGTTGGCCTGGTATATAATGCTCACTAGTTCTAGTGATCACTTTGTACCATGCCAAGCAACCCTTATGATGATGGTTGTAATTCAACCTTGTAGACCAGTTATCCTAGTGGTAACGTGGACAAAGCAGTCTTAGGCTAAACTCTGAAAGGCATGTGAAGCCAGCTGTTATACCATACACAACCCCCTTGAATACCAAATGAAAGGGACACCACACAGATATATATTGAAAATATATATTGATTTATTAACTATTAAAATCCCCTGGACTCTTTATGAGCACAGAAGCACAAGCGTTAAATCACAAGACAGTTTAAAATACACAAAAGTTGCACAATATGGATGAGCCCTAGGGGCCACCTAAACCATATACTAAATAAGTGGTATAAGAGATACCAGGAGGAAAGTGAAGAGGCCTAGGGCCTTGGGAATCGCTGGAGCTATTCGAGACTGGAGTTAACTAAGTCGGGAGAGGCCCACGGGACTCGGGTGCAGTGTTCAAAGTGCACGCACTTTACAATACAAAGTCTATGGTGCGTAAAAAGCACAAAGTTAGAAAGTTAGGAACCTTCCGAGTGACCTACGGAGCTGAAACTTAAAACACAGGCCCTTGGGATGTGTACCAGTGCAGGAGCACCGGCGGAGCTGAGTTACCTCACCCACAGGAAGCGGGTGCACAGGGTCGAAGATGTGTCGGGTTTCGTCACGCTGGTCGATGGTGCTTGGAGCAGGAGATGCTGCAGGCGGCTCGATGAGAAGAGTTCCGGTGGATCCAAGGGTGGATCTGTAGATGTGAAGACCTGAAAGCAGAGGGGACAGTGTTCAAAGTCACTAGCCAGTGACTACCGTGGAACCAGATTGGAACCAGGCGATGTCGGGTGCAAACAGGCGTTGTCGGGTAGCTTCTTTCTGCAGCCACGTGGATACCCGGGGTCGAGGACATCCAGGAGTCGGTCACGAGCTGTCCCACGTAGGCTTCTCGCTGTTGGCGGTGTCGGCGACCTGATCGGAGCAAACAGGCCTTGGCAAATGCAAGCCACGCAGAAGGTGAAAGATGCTGTTCACTCGGACCAGCAAGGTCAGAGCGGGTGCTCCTTTTCACAGGAGCTTGGGTAGGTCTGGAGCAACCAGACCTGCTGTTTAAATCTTCGGGTTCGTCGCCAAGATGGCCGCTGGCCGCGTGGCTAGTGGCCGGGATGGCGCGTCGAGTGGCACAGTGCAAAAGGGCTCCACGCAGATCGTGGAGATGCTGGGGGGCTGATCTTCAGTGCAAGGGCTGCTCGGTGGTGGGGGTTCTCAGTCCCCAAAGCACAACGTCGAGGATGCCTCAGGAGCTGCGCAGTCAGCTTTACGAGTGTCTTCCAAGAGGTCCGGTCCCACGTCACTCGGTGCCTCCACGGGTCCCTTCTTTGCAGGGACTGTGGATCGGGCTCTGAGAGGTCTGGGAATCTGGTTCTTGTCGGGCTCTGGGCTCGGGCTCCGGCGGGAGGCGGCGGCAAAGCAGACGTCGAGTTGCTGGTTGGTGCCTGTGTTCACAGGGTGGTCACTCCTTGGCCACAAGGGAGATTCTTCTTCAGTCTTCTGTGCAGCAGAATGTCGAAGTCCAGTCTTCTTCTTAGTTTTAAGTTGATTTCGGGATGATCTGCTGTGCAATGGCACTGCTCCCCCTCTTATTCCAATCTAGGGGGTGGATCACCTACTAGGTCCCTCCTCTGGGAGGAACCAGGAAGGGGGGCGGTTACACCCCCTTTCCTTTGTCCAGCTCCGCGCCAGGACTGGGGCTGGAAGGCCCCAGAACCGGTTTGGGCTGGCCTATGCACGGGGACACCTTGTGTGCCCCGGGCATGTCTGATTCTATTCAGCCCTGTCCTACCCAATACACAAAATCCTGTCTGGGGTGGTGCTCGCACCTCCCAAGGCAGGAAACCCTTTGTCCAGGCCACCATCTGCCGAGTTTCGGTCAGCAGCAGGAGGCCAGACTTGTGTCTGTGGTGGCAGCGTCCATTTTGTGAAGCTGAGGCTCTGTTTAACTTTAACCGGGGTTAGGGTTACACACATGTCGTATCCCTCTAGAAGGGTGGAATGCTATCCCCGTCGCCAGAATTGGCGAGGGGATAGTATTCCAATTCGTATGACACCTTACTCGACATGTTTTGATAAAGCCAAACCAAAGATAGCATTTAACCGCGAGGATTATAATGCACTTAAGAGTATATGGTATGGCAATATCCCGGAACAGCTTAGGGAGTGGTTCCCGACAGCTGCAGACAGGCTCAGCTCATGCCAGAGCACCATCTCACATATTTCCAAGCACTCTGCCTCCAGGATTGATGAGGCCTTCCATAGGAGTGGCTGATAGGAACATATGTGTCCAGTTTAGGGTTAGGCACAGACATACTGTACCTAAGTAAGAGGTGGTTACACCGACTTACCCCAGCTGAGTGATCAGCCAGTTGTGTCAAATATGGAGGCCAGGCCAGGGGTGGCACAATACGTGCTGCAGCCCCTGGTAGGCCTTGGATACACCTATGCCCTGAGCACCTAGGGTGCACTATTACAGGGGCTCATAAGGTGAACCAGTTCCAATTCGTAATGCACCTAGAGTGCATTGGCAGTAATTTAGAGAGAGAACAGCAGGCTGTGGGTCTGATTAGCAGGCCCACAGCCACATTAAGTCAGAAACCAGTGAAGCAAAAAGCAAAAATTTGGGGTGACCATAGGATAGCAGACCCTACTCTCCTACACACAGGTTTCAGGCTTTCAGCTCTCATCAGCCAGGATAGCTTGATTCCAGTGGCATGGAGAGCACAGGACTCATATCTGAGCATAACCGTCCCACTTGGGGGACAAATTCAGAAACAACAGTTGATGGACAGAATGCAGAACAATGTTATACGTTCACCCCAGTACAGAGATCGGGGCCTAAATCCATAGTTTTTTTTGCTCTCCATGACATTCCAGTTTGAACCCTGCCATATGCAAATCAGTCTTGACCCCTTGCCCCATGGGCACAGCTAAGTCCGAACTGTCAAGCCAGGTCCTCCCTGGATTAGAAACAAGCATCCTAGAACCAGTTTCGGGCTTTCAGCCCTCATCAGCCAGGATAGCACATTCCAGTGGCATGGAGAGCATGGGACTCACATCTAAGCATACCCGTCCCACTTGGGGTGACAAATGCAAAAACAACAGTTGATGGACAGAATGCAGAACCATATCATACATTTTCCCGAGTACAGAGATCTGAGCCTAAATCCATAATTCTTTTGCTCACCATGCTATTCCAGATTGAACCCAGCCATCTGCATTGTGTGCATATTAATACTTGTTTTCTTTTCTTTATTGTATAATTTCCTGAATTTTCACATTGTGACTAGGCCAATATGGCCACCAGCTTCTTGGTTTAAAGTAATATGTAGTCCTTTGTTAATGTTGGCTACTGGAGGCATTTGTACATTTAAATATGGATGCTACAAAGACGTCTTGTATCGTTATCAAGGTTTGGACGAGCCGAAACTCGTGGATCACGTCCTTTGCAGATTAAATACTTCCAAACTACAACCTGAGTGCTGATTCCTTCCTTGTAAGAGTGAGAGGAGACTAAATACATATATATAAAATTCACTGAAAAAAAACCACAAGTTTCAGGGACATTATAGTTAGAAATTAGCATTTAAAAAAACTCAGAAATTCACTGAAAAAAACACAGGTTTCATGGACGTCATTGTTAGTTGGACATTTCACTCGTACAAAACAAGAGAAATTCGGCCGTTATAGTTAGTTGCGCTAACTATAACTCATGCCTCGCAATGCAGTGCTGATGACGTCACATATTACATCACTCACGACATGGTCAGTGACATCACTGATGACATCACTGACGACATCTCAAATGACATCACTGATAACATCATCCATGTGATCATCTGATGCACCTCCTCACACCCTAAAATACAGACATCCATTCTTGAAACCATAGACACACCAATACTAGTACATCTACAATATTCTGTGCACTATGCATTCAGACCTCTAATCAGCTATTATATATGTCTATGAGTCTATGATACAGTCACAGTCTTTTAAATACTCAGTCAGTACCTATGGAGTCTAGGAATCCTTCTGTCTGTACCATGCACTTGTCCATTCACGCATCCAGCACTAAGTACGAATCCTATCACTCTGGCAATACCTAAGCACTTATAAATTTAGCATGCACTCTCTTTGCAGCACTGAAATTACTCCAATTATTAGTCATGTACTTAAGGAATGGCCTAGCCACTAACCCAAGTACAGGTGCAATGTTTTCTACACTATGCATGCAGATCTCTAACAAGCTACATACTATTAATAAACTCTTCGAAATATCCAGTTAATACCTATGCAGTGTTGGAATTCTTCTGTCTGTGCCATGTATTTCTCCCATCACCCATATAGCACTATCTACGTATCCTATCACTCCGCCTATACCTAAGCACTTATAAATTCAACATGTACTCTCTTTGCAGCACTGAAATTATTCTAGTTACTAGTCATGTACCTAAGGAATGGCCTAGCCAGAAAAACTAGTACAGCTACAATATTCTGTGCACTATGCATGCAGACCTCTAATCAGCTATGTAGCAATGATACATTATTTTAAATACTCAGTTAGTACCTATGCAGTCTACTAATCCTTCTTACTGTCCCATGCAGTTCTCCATTCATCCATCCAGCACTATCTGCGTATCCTATCACTTCACCAATGCCTAAGCACTTATAAATTGAGCATGCACTCTCTTTGCAGCACTGAAATTACTCGAGTTATTAGTCATATATTTAAAGAATGGCCTAGCCACTAATCCAAGTGCATGTACAATATTTTGTAAACTATGCATGCAGACCTTTAACCATCTACATACTATTGATACGCTCTTCTAAATATCCAGTTAGTACCTATGCAGTGTGAGAAATCTCCTGTCTGTCCCATGCATTTCTCCAATCACCCATCCAGCACTAGCTACTTATCCTATTACTCCCCAATACCTAGGCACTTATAATAACTGAAAAAAATGTTTAGCATTTTTTGATATGTACTATTGTCAAGGTAAGATTAAGTAATCCAAACACTATCAATGCACAGCTACATTCAGCTGTGCACTATATATGTATAAACCTCAAATTTTGCACGTCACCTTTCTCACATTTACTTTCTTCTCTCCAGGTGGAAAAGTGAAGAATTTCCACACAACAGATTCCGGCCTCTGTGGCCGTGGTGCCTCCTGCAAGAATTCTTCTTCAGAAGATACTTCCTCCTGCGGCTGTCCAGATGCCATTTTGTTTGATATTTTTTGAAACACACCAAAAGAACAATCAAAAAGGGTTCTTGTAGGAAAAGAGATGTCTCCCTTAAGATGCTCCAACAAGAATGATTAAAATGGGTGGGGTCCTTCAATAGTTACAGTGGGAAATGTTATGAACCAATGAAATCTTTTTTTTTAAGGTCACATGGGATCCACGCACTCTGCGCTGACTAAGCACGCACCCGACGCGACCTCCTGAAAATATATTTAAAATAATATAAGTTTATTGTGGAGTGGTGTGGCTCACTGGTTAGAGGCGGCAGACCCGAGAGCAGAGGACGGCCCAGGACCAGGGTTCAATTCCCGATGCAGCAGGGTCGTGGACCAGGGTCAGCGGACTCGATAATTCTCATCTCGGTGCCTACTCTAACCAGGGATCACACTCGGCAACTCTGGGCATTAGCTTGCCTCATCTCCACAACGGCCCCCCACATACGCCGGGGATGCCTGGTTTCACCTTGGAGATACCCAGTAGGGACCATCTCACAGGGAAAGCCAGGATGGGTTCCTCAGCGGTCTACTGCGCAGAGATACTCCTTGGGGAGTCGATTCTAGCGCATTACAAACCCACAATTAAATTAAATTAAATTAGTACAAATATATTATTTTATAAATATCTTGGATAATCTCTTTCCCTAATATGTATATTAAAGACACAGACATATCATTTTAGAACACAATTTTTTTTTTGCGGGAGTTGTGCACCCAGCACGTATATGACGTCACGCGGGACCTGCCATCGCACATGCATCGCCTACCGTAAAGTGCATGTGTCGTGAATGCGCAGGAGCAGGAGTCGCGGACTGGTCACATACCAATCGCGCACATCACGTAATAAATGTATATGAAGTAACTGAAAAACACGCAGCCATCGCAGGTCCTTCACAACTTTTCTAAATTGGCTGCTAGAATCAACGCACCCACCGGGATGTGTACGCTTTCAGAGAAAAAATATTTAAAAAGAAAATAATATAAATATATTAAAACAAAAAAATGAAACAATATTTCAGTTAGATTTTTTTAAATTATTTTTTGCAATTTTCAGAAAAATATATCATGTTATTTAATTAATAAAATATTTATAAATAGACAGTTAAACAACTGTAGAACATCAGTACAAAAAAAAGGTATTACTACTATTACACTTAAAAATTTGCATTTAAAAAACCTTTGAAATTCACTGAAAAAAACATAGGTTTCAGAGACATTATAATTAGAAATGAGCATTTAAAAAGCTTTGAATTTCACTGAAAAAACCAAAGGTTTCAGAGACGTTATAGTTAGAAATTAGCATTTAAAAAACCTTAGAAATTCACAGAAAAAAACATATGGTTCAGGGGTGTTATAGTTAGTGGTACATTTCACTCGTACAAAACCATAGAAATTCCTCCGTTGTAGTTAGTTCTGCTAACTATAACTTGCCCGCCCGCAATGCACTGCTGATGATGTCACATATTACATCATTCATGACATGGTCAGTGACATCACTGATGACATCACTGATGACATCACTGATGACTTCATCCAGTGTGGTTTAGTTTGAAATTTAAATATGGTCAGTCCAGTCCCAACCCCTTTCGTCTCTAAAGAAGTCCCCAATCGTGTCAAGTCCTAAGGTGTGGAGGGCTGCTTCCATTTCTGGGGATGTAAGAGCCGGTAAACACTCACACCAGGCTATAAGGGTGATATGTGAGTATAAGATAGAGAGCTATAGCCTGTTGAGGAGGTTTTGTCAAGCATGAGTTGCAGCGTTAATCAAATCAAGGATACTGGTATTTCTGCTTGGCGGGTGAAATAAGGCAAGCGCCAAATGGGCTGGCGCCTGCGTAATACGCTTTCTATGTAGGTGTGGGGGGGGTGTCTGCTGATGCAACCAAAAGTAGGCATGTGAGGCCTGGGTGGCTCGGTTGTAAAGATCGACGTCCTGGGCACCCAACCACCCCAACCCATAGAATGTGGCAGGACGAGGAGATTCCAGCTCGCTCGAGGTTTTTTGTTGGCCCAGGCCAGCTTAATTTGTAGAGACTGAAGGTGTTTGAAGAATTGTGCCGGCAGGACCATTGGAATAGGAAAAGAAATCGGGGAAGGACTACCATTTTCATTAGTGATATTCTACCCAATAGAGAGAGGGGGAGGTGGATCCATCGCGCAACATCCTCTTCAAGTTTAGTGATGGCGCAGCCATAGTTTTTTCTGAACATGAGTTTCAAGTCTGTGTGTATTTGAATCCCCAGATAGCGCACCGGGTCTGTAGACCATTGTAGCGAGAAGTCTAGCTCTTTGGGAGATGTCGCCATGGTGAGAGGAAATATTACTGATTTTGTCCAATTAATCTTAAGACCAGAGAGCTCACTCGAACTATCTTGCGCAGGACAGGGGTTACATTGTTAACCGGGGTCACAGACGTATAGAAGCAGATTGTCTGCATAAGAGAAAATGACTAGGGTATATCCCAGGAATCATATCCCTTTATTGCTATTGTATATCAAAAAAGCACAGGCTATTGGCAAAGCCACCAGAGCACACAGTAGCGGAGATAGAGGGCAGCCCTTCCTCGTGCCTCTGGATATCTTCAGGGGGGCAGTGACCATGTCACCCACCCGCACCCGAGCAGTGGGACTCGTATATAGCGTACTATTCAAGCCGAGAAAGCCACTTCCCAGCCCCATGCGCTCTAAGGTCAACATCATAAATTTCCATTCCACTGCATCAAATGCTTTTTCAGCATCTAAAAAAATTGCTACACCTTTAGTATCAGGTGCAGTATGCTGCATTGCTCCAAAAACTGTACGCAAATTGCATGTGAATGTGCGTTCCGGTATAAATCCTGCTTGTTCCGGTCGCAATAGAGTTGGCATTAAGGGGGCAAGTCTATTTGCTAGCACTTTAGCAAATATCTTTGTGTCTATGTTCAATAAAGAGAGTGGACGGTATGGGGAGCAGCTGTGTGAGGGGTTCCCAGGTTTCAAAATAACGACCTGGAGCGCTTCTCTCATTGTGGGGGTCCTAATGCCTTCTTCAGCCATTTCCTCAAACAGTGTTAGTAGATATGGTACAAGTAGTTCTTGGAACTCTTTGTAGAACACTACCGTAAGCCCATCTTGTCCCGGCGCACTGCCAGAGTGCATCGTGAACAGGGCCGCCTGTATCTTCCACGCCTCCAGTGGCCGCATCAGGTATTCCCTGTGGGTGTCTAGTAACCAGGGCAATTTATTACACTCCAGGTATTCCAATATATCTGATTGTTTAGTATGGGATCTTCACTGGTATAGATCAGCATAATAGGATTGAAAGCACTACGCCACTTCATTCTCGTCAGCGACAGTATCACCGTCATCGGTAGTCAATTCTATGGGGTGGGATGCTGCTCCACGTCCCTTCATGAGATTTGCTGGGGCAGTGCCCGGACGTTCTCCCTCTCCATACACCCTTGCCACTGCGTAATTACCTAGTAGCTTGACCTTTCTATCAGCCTCAGAGTAGTATTCTTCTAGTGTGGTCTTTAGTGTATCTAGTAATCTGGGGTCGTTTTTGGACAGTAACTCCTTTTCCAGTCCGGTCAGGGTTTGTTTTAATAGAGTCAGCCGCCCCCTAATCAATTTCAGCAGTTTCGAGTGCTTGGAAATTGTGATACCCCATACATACACTTTAAAGTTCTACCAAATCATAGTGAAGTGTGGGACAGAACCCAAGTTTTTCGCAAAGAAGGTTTCCATTGCCTCCAGTATCTCCGCCCTAAACATCTCATCTAACAATGCGTAGGGAGGAAATTGCCAGGTGAATGTGGGGGGTCATTTGACAGGAGTGGTCAATGTTAGGAGCACCAGGGAATATCTCACACTCCCGAACAGTACCTCTAAGTGAACCCATCAGGAACCAATAGTCAATTCTGGTGTGAAGGTTATGGGGCACAGAGTAGTGCGTGTAGCCCCCTGCTAGCGGGGAGAGGGAAGGCCAGGCATCGAACATGTTCAGCTCCATAAGGATATCTAAAATTGCCTCCGCTGCCTGTGTGCAGCATTGCAGTGGACCTCCAGAGCAATCAAGATCAGGGTGTAGTGTGCAATTAAAATCACCCCCCCATATCTGCAGTATATCAGGCAGTTGTCATGCCAAGGTCAGGACATCATAATAAAATTGCGGACAATTGTGGTTGGGGCCGTACACATTTAGTAATATGTAGTCCGCACCTGGCCCCCCACACCTGGACAGTACATATCTACCATTGGTGTCTGTGTGCAATTCTTCAAGAGTGAGTCAAGTTTTGGGATTGATCCAGCTTAAAACCCCTCGGGCATGAGTAGTGAAGCCAGCAGCATGGACTGTGCCACACGAATCCTGCCCCTAATCAGCGGGAGACTTGTCACAGGGAGATGTGTCCCCTGCAGCAGCGCTACAACAATATTGTGCCTATTGAGATATGACATAACCTTCCTGGTGTTGTGCTGGTCATTAAGGCCTATGCAGTTCCTCGTCAGGAACCTCAGTCTAGTCCCCATGTCCTATAGTAATAATAAGTGCCATGTAGCCAGTGCATCTCCGGCAACCATTCAAGGTCATGCTCACTATGTGCTGGTGTCTTTGTGAGTCCCCTGGTGTCTGTGTCTCATACCAGTGTGTCAAACTAAACCAGCTAGACAAAGAGAAAACAAAAATACATATACACACATCAGTCTCTTCCACCCACCACCCACACCATGCTATCTCTGACTGAGCATAGTCAAGAATCCCCTCCCCCTCCCAGTCCCAAGATAGATGTGTCTACCAACCATGCAGTGAGTAGCGTGCAGGAGCGGATGTTACCTAAGCACTGCGATTAACCATCAGCAGTAATCCTATATTTATCAAAATGGTATGGCAATCAACTTTCTAGGAACATTTAACTAGTTTTCATACTATGGATTAGCATATCAGAACTACCTGCAACCATAGATCCGGACACTTCTCCGTTGGCTGTCACCATACTGTTACAATAATTATAACAACAAGCGAGAAGATATACTGTCCCCTCCCAGGAGCATCTGAGGTACTGTTACTTGCGCTTAGGTCTGGTATTTGCTCCCTGTCACACTCCAATGGCCAGTCATCTGGTGTCATTCTGGGGGGTTAGCACACCCTGTTCGGAAGGCCGCTGTTCAAGTAGAATGCAAAAAAGTGGGAACATTACAATGTCAGAGTTCTAGTCATTGTCTTCATGGGAGCTCCACCGCGCTTCAGCCTCCACCGGAGTCGCACCCTCTTGATTCGATTCCTGCTTCGACTTTCTGGGCAGGTCCTTAATGGATTTTTGCAGCATCTTCGGATAAGTAAAAATGGGGGAGGAGCCATTCAGATTTACTCTCAATTTGACCAGATACAGCATTGCATATGTGATGTTATGCTCCCGAAGTTGAGTAGAATAAATTGGTGTCTTGTTTCTTGTATCCATACTGTAAAGTCTGGGTAGAGTGATATTGCAGAGCCCTCATAGTGGAGTTCACCAGCTTTCTGGGTTGCCTTAAAGCTGAGTCTTGATCCCGATAACTTAACAATTTAGCAATTACAGGTCGGGATTTGGTGCCCGGGAAGGGCCTCAGCCCCACTGTACGGTGAGCTCTTTCGATCACAAACACATCTAAGAATGTTTTGCGGCCCAGTAAAGTGATTAGCAGTTTTTCTGTGAATTGTTCCACCTTGCCCATTGGCGTTGTCTCAGGAAAACCCGTCATGCGTAGATTGCTGCGGCGAGAGCAAGCCTCTAAGTCCTATGTTTTATCTTGTAGATTTGTGATATTTTTGACCATTTGTCTCTGTACTAGGTCTGTTTCGGTCTGGGCCTCCTCAATCTCTGTGATCCTTCGCTTTGTCATGTCCATTCGTTCTTCTTGTTTGTCGAGTTGCTCCGACATCCTGTCCAGTCGATATACCAGTGAGTCGATCTTCCCATCCATCTTCGTCAGGCTTTTCTGTATTGTGGCAAACATTTGTTTCACTTCACTTATCTCCTCCTCCAAGGTGTCCACTCTAGTGTCCGCAGAGTGTGCTCTGTCTGTTTCTTTATGTTTGGTGGTTTTAGCGTCGAACGGTAGTTTGGTCTGTGTTTTATTTACTCTGCCCATGGTGTCTTCTTTGGGCTAGGCGAATCCACGGGCATCGGCTCAAAGCGCAAGGGGAAAATGTGGCGATTTGGCAAAATCCCAGCCATGCCTCAACAAGTGTATGACTAGGATCGGGGCAACGGACCTGCCCCGCAGACCAATAGGATGGGGTATCTGCTTTTGTCAGTCTCAGCGTCCCCCTGGTCAACATGCAGCAGCTAAGGGCTTGTAGTCAGGGCACCACCAGCAGTTCCACAGGATCCCTCAATTAGGTTCTCCACCTCAAAGCCCTCTTCGGTCAGTGGATACTGACCCTGCAGGAGGGTGGCGTCTCGTTGCCAGGTAGCGGATGGTGCGCATGAGACCAAATGTGTTTCAGCATCTCTCGGTACCAGGCAGGCAGGCAGTGTGTGCAGATGGGGTGTCCCCACCAATGCGATCCTCCTGCAGTCCCCTAGGAAGGGTGGTATGCAGACTCACCAGGCATAAAAAAGCTTACTCCTCCCCGCGGGCTCAATAGCTTGCTCAAAGAGGCCACAGTGTAGGTGATCACTCAGCGATCCTCTCCAACAGCACCAGCACGATTCTGCTTGGGAGGCCACAGCCAGGATGTGCGCCACACAATGCGCAGCAGGTCAGTGGTTTCATGCAGCAGGCCCGCTTCAGCAGCCAGCACCCAGGGGCTCTCCCACCGGCTGCAAGCTCGGCAACACGTGGACTGCCACTCTGGCAGCAGAGGGTATATATCTGAGTGTGGCCGCGGAGAGAGGAATAGCGCACTATGCAGTGTGCATTTCCCTGTATAGCCGCCACCTTGCTGAATAGACATCTGAATCAGCAAGCGTCCCATCCGTGTAGGTCTCCAGGCTGGTCGACTTCACCCCCGCAGCAGTGGGGTAACAACGGCCAGCAAAGGTGAACGTCTGCAGGCGCGCTTCGGCTCAGGTTGGGGTCTAGTACCTTTGTGAGGTAGGTGCGTGCAGCCCGATCTCCCGGGCGTCGCCGAAGTTATAAGCGAGAGGCCACCGGGAGCACGGCTGCCATCGCACTCCAATCCTCCAATCAGGCCGTGCCTCAAGCTGTGGTTGTTGCGATCATTCTGCCGGATCTAGAGGACAGCGATCAACAACTCTGTCTCTAGAGAGTAAGTCCCCCTCATTTTTGTCTGAGTATCCGTGTTGATTGCCATGATAGGTTCAGTGTGGCGCCGACGACCTACGGGGCTCTTTCTCTACACGGCCATATTGCTTCGCGGCAAGCTCTGCCCCACACCCCGCTGAACGGACTTACACCAAATTATGCATTGAGTTGCATGTCAGTGCAAGGAAGTGCCTTTTGCTTATTTGGTGTAAATCTGTTCAGTAGTTGTTGAGAAATTTAAGTTTTAACACCTTAGCTGCGTGTAAACATTTCTCCCCAGTGCTGCGCTGTCCATTAGAACTAGTGCTGAATGGACGTTCAATGGTCGTGCGCAGCACTGGGGAGGTAGCGCTGCTGACGACCATTGGCCGTCAGCAGCACTTAAGGGGTTAAATTATAGTGATATCCCTGGCCATGGATATTTCGCGGTGGTTTCGTGATGAATCACAAATTGTTGTGCCAACAGGAATGCTCTAATTAGCTGGATGCAACCTCAATAGAAAGTTGTGACTGCCATTTTATCTGTCGGGAACAGTTCACTGGACTGAAAACCTGTGTGAGAGCCCACATACGGGATCTGGGTGGAGATACTCTGACCCCATCGTTGAGAAAAGGGGGTGTTGTGACACAAGGTATGTGTCCAAAATTTAACTTTTAAATCATAAGCAATATTCGTGACTACTCCTTGACCATCAGCGCTGTCCCCCGTGTACAAATGTGGGGATATCACGACTAACAACATCATAGCAAATACTGGTGGAAATATAAAAATATATATCAGTGAATCATTAATACGCATTGCTATAGAGATATTGAGATTCTGATAAATATTTTTATAGAGTTATTTACATAGTGAGTTATGTACTTTGATGGTTAGAATTAATTATATAGTTATACCTTTTTTGTGTGGTGGTGGATATTGAATTCCAGCTTTTGGTTTCTGCTTTTGTGACACAACCGCAGGATTCACGATGACCAAGGTCATCGCGAACTACGACCTCACTGCGAAAATAAAAAATAGGTTTTGGAGATGGTTGTTCTAGAAGTAGACTAGAAAAACATGAGTTTGAAGTGTACAGTAATATACCCCTAGTGTGTAAAATACTGTAATATGTTTGCATAGATGTGTTTTCACTTCATGGAAAAGGTGCAATCGTCACAGTTAATGATATCAACGTGACAACCCGAATAACCAAAAAAACTGAAAATAAGTTTGAGCTAACTGAAATAAATATGTATATAGTAATATCTGTAGTGCAATGTTCAGAATGGATTTTTTACATATTATTTTTGGGTGTGTCGGTGGCTATTGAATGTCTGCTTTTATTTTCAGTTTTTGCAAGGCGTCCACGGGGATTGCAACGTCATCGTGAAGATTGTCAAAAACTAAAAACGAAAAATCTTTAGAAAAAAAGACTTCAAAATATTTTGTGTACTTGAGTGGCTCTGACAAGAGCCATTGCATTGGTTGTGTCTATTTGGCTGATACACATAAGACCAGACACAGAGTTTCAGGTTTCTTAGAAACACCCTGTTGCCTTCATCTATAAAGTGCACTCCATCATTTCTATAAATTCCATGATTGGCGAAACGTAGATTGTTGTTATAGATACAGTCCTTGAGATGGTCTCTAAAGAATGAAGAAACTGTTTTATTAACATGTTTCCTGCCTTTGTTAATCTGTGGACGTAATTGATTTGACCACTTCCATTTCTGTCTTTTGCATATATTAGAGTTTACCAAGACAGTGTGAGGGAAAAGCAACATCAGTTCTGCAAAGGTTTCTTTCATTAGTATTTTCCAGCCCTACCCCAGTCAATATGCCTAGGTCATTGCCACCACAGCAGCCAAGCCAAGTAATCTGCACTTTTGGCAAACCCAAGTACCTAAAAATCACCACAGGGAGTGAAAGGGTCACAGGGATAATTAAAGACCTGCCCTGGTTGCATCCCCAATTGTCCTTATGTAAAACACAGAAAACGAGGGGGACTCACAAGAAGCTATTTAATCAGCTTCACAAGCCCAGATTCTTTGA
>NW_028255045.1:0-2000 GCF_964263255.1 Lissotriton vulgaris | reverse complement strand
ACCTTCGATATTTTGTCCCATCGATATTTAAACTTCGATATTATTGTATATCGATATTTAAAACTCGATGTTTTGTCTGTGTACCATTTAAGACATTGCTTGGACCACTAGAAGATAGATCAGGGCGCATTGAGCACAGGCTCACTCAGCTGGATCAGGCTACTAGAGGTTCCATGTCAACAAGTAAATCCAAGGTACCAGAACAGGGAAATGTAGCAGCGAACACTAGGTGCGAGGGGGCTTTGGTGTATAAATCTGCTGCAACTACAAACGCTGACGTTAGTAATGCTAACAACATGCCCCTGGTTCGAATCCCAGACCCCTGCACCATCAACCAGGAAAAACTAAGCAAATCTGGCCCACTGGGTGGGGGAAATCCCATCGGGAGTGGCCAGACCTTATCCTTAGAAGCACCTAGGGCGGTCCCCAGCATTGACTTACCACCAGAAACTAGTCCTTACCTCATGTTTTAACCGGTATTCTTGAATTAAGCAATATGGAAAAGGAATTGTACTGGTCTCTAAAAAATAAAGTGACCCATTGGTTGAATACGAACAGACCCCTGCCGCCTCATGTCACTAGTGAACTACTAATGGTGCGAAGGGCCCCATGGGTGGGACGAGGGCCCAAGACTATGGTAGGTGACTGCGTTCTGGTCAATTTTAGGTAACCATGCACTTTTGAGCATATTTGTAATTGGAGCCACAGCAGTACTAGGTCAACAATTTGACCCTACCCCCTATCCTTTTTCTATCCACCCGCTAATTCTTAAGATAGGGTAGATGGATGGTCCCTAGTGCATAACCGCTTTGGCTTCAGACCAGAAAGGGTCAGGCCCGATCAGACGCTAGTACAGAGCTATCCAGCCCTGCAGAACAGGTTTAGTTGCTTGGATGCGGTAGACTGACTGCAGGGCACTTAATGGTGGAAGGCAGGGCCATAGAGATGCAAAAGAGTGACTTTCCAACTTTGCAGTTAGATTCTGCTATCGCCACCAGGGGATCTGTTCAGGTACTGGACTCTGAGGACCTGGCTGAACCTCAATCTCTAGATGGGGAGCTCTCCACCCAGTCACATCGCGAGGAGGGAGCCCAGGGTGGGTGTATGGACGCTCCAGAGCCAAAGAGGCTAACCATATTATCTTGGAATGTTGCAGGCCTAGCAAACAAGCTTAATTCCATAGAATGGGGTTCCTTAGTGGATAATAACGACATCTGTCTTTTTCAGGAGACATGGGCCGGGGGGATTACCCCAGGGAGGGCTTTGCAACATTTTATGTTCCTGCTAGGTGGGGAGGAAAAGGACGGCCGTCAGGCGGCCTTGCAATCTGGGTTGCCGCCCACTTGGGCTGTACTGCAGAGAACATGCCTACGCACTCGATTGATGAACAATCTCCTCAAATGGCCAAATGCTTACAAACTAGCTGTGGTGAATGTTTGTTCACGCCCAGTTAGTTTGACCATGGAATCCCCTACCATAGAGGAATTATCCAATTTTTTAGAGTCATTGCCAAGTGATTATAAGCTTCTTGTAGCAGTTGATGTTAACTGTCAGTTCGAGCCACTTTTGGGTCCAAAGGAGGGCGCCCTCATGGGTGAGGACGAATATTGGGGGATTCCCACGTGTCAATCGCCCAATCCTAAATCTTGGTCTCCCCTGGCGATTCAGATTATGTCTCTCACCCTAAACAATGCCTTGATGGCTTGCAACGGGCGTACACTGTCAGACAGCCCTTCAATGTGTACTTTTAATAAGAAGGGTCACGAATAACGCATAGACTACATCTTAGTGGAGACAAGAATGTGGTCCAAGGTCCTGGATTTTAGTGTAACGGCAAGGGCTGACAGTGATCATAACGCCCTTTGTCTGGAAATGGTCTTCCTGGGGCTCACGGGAAGTCCCATTCCTGAAACAAATGACCTGGCCGCAGGTAAGCTAATACTATCAAATAAAAGGGTAAAGTGGGGGAAATTAGTAGACTCCGGACTGTTTATTGGGAA
>NW_028255044.1:0-58422 GCF_964263255.1 Lissotriton vulgaris | reverse complement strand
GCATGAAAATGGCCAATTTACTCACTCTGAGTTCTCAAAAAGGGTTTCTTCACCCCGGGAAGTTAATTAAATACCATTTGGAGGCATTTAATGTTCGAGCAAAAACGGCTGATTTTCGACAAAAGAGATAACACCCCCCCATTACGTCATGCTTCAGAAATGTGGAAAATGGTCCGTTTTCAAATGTTTTATTTTTGAACGTCAGTTCACATTTGTAGGTGGATCATCAGTGTTAGAGCTAAAATTAGCATGTTTAAAGTGATTTTCATGCTTCCAGGGGCTCGGGAAGTTAATTAAATACCATTTGGAGGCATTTAATGTTCGAGCAAAAACGGCTGATTTTCGACAAAAGAGATAACACCCCCCCATTACGTCATGCTTCAGAAATGTGGAAAATGGTCCGTTTTCAAATGTTTTATTTTTGAACGTCAGTTCACATTTGTAGGTGGATCATCAGTGTTAGAGCTAAAATTAGCATGTTTAAAGTGATTTTCATGCTTCCAGGGGCTCGGGAAGTTAATTAAATACCATTTGGAGGCATTTAATGTTCGAGCAAAAACGGCTGATTTTCGACAAAAGAGATAACACCCCCCCATTACGTCATGCTTCAGAAATGTGGAAAATGGTCCGTTTTCAAATGTTTTATTTTTGAACGTCAGTTCACTTTTGTAGGTGGATCATCAGTGTTAGAGCTAAAATTAGCATGTTTAAAGTGATTTTCATGCTTCCAGGGGCCCAAAACACAAGATTTATGGAATGGTTAAAAGTGCATGAAAATGGTCAATTTACTCACTCTGAGTTCTCAAAAAGGGTTTCTTCACCCCGGGAAGTTAATTAAATACCATTTGGAGGCATTTAATGTTCGAGCCAAAACGGCTGATTTTCGACAAAAGAGATAACACCCCCCCATTACGTCATGCTTCAGAAATGTGGAAAATGGTCCGTTTTCAAATGTTTTATTTTTGAACGTCAGTTCACATTTGTAGGTGGATCCTCAGTGTTAGAGCTAAAATTAGCATGTTTAAAGTGATTTTCATGCTTCCAGGGGCCCAAAACACAAGATTTATGGAATGGTTAAAAGTGCATGAAAATGGCCAATTTACTCACTCTGAGTTCTCAAAAAGGGTTTCTTCACCCCGGGAAGTTAATTAAATACCATTTGGAGGCATTTAATGTTCGAGCCAAAACGGCTGATTTTCGACAAAAGAGATAACACCCCCCATTACGTCATGCTTCAGAAATGTGGAAAATGGTCCGTTTTCAAATGTTTTATTTTTGAACGTCAGTTCACATTTGTAGGTGGATCATCAGTTTTAGAGCTAAAATTAGCATGTTTAAAGTGATTTTCATGCTTCCAGGGGCTCGGGAAGTTAATTAAATACCATTTGGAGGCATTTAATGTTCGAGCAAAAACGGCTGATTTTCGACAAAAGAGATAACACCCCCCCATTACGTCATGCTTCAGAAATGTGGAAAATGGTCCGTTTTCAAATGTTTTATTTTTGAACGTCAGTTCACATTTGTAGGTGGATCATCAGTGTTAGAGCTAAAATTAGCATGTTTAAAGTGATTTTCATGCTTCCAGGGGCTCGGGAAGTTAATTAAATACCATTTGGAGGCATTTAATGTTCGAGCAAAAACGGCTGATTTTCGACAAAAGAGATAACACCCCCCCATTACGTCATGCTTCAGAAATGTGGAAAATGGTCAGTTTTCAAATGTTTTATTTTTGAACGTCAGTTCACATTTGTAGGTGGATCATCAGTGTTAGAGCTAAAATTAGCATGTTTAAAGTGATTTTCATGCTTCCAGGGGCTCGGGAAGTTAATTAAATACCATTTGGAGGCATTTAATGTTCGAGCAAAAACGGCTGATTTTCGACAAAAGAGATAACACCCCCCCATTACGTCATGCTTCAGAAATGTGGAAAATGGTCCGTTTTCAAATGTTTTATTTTTGAACGTCAGTTCACATTTGTAGGTGGATCATCAGTGTTAGAGCTAAAATTAGCATGTTTAAAGTGATTTTCATGCTTCCAGGGGCTCGGGAAGTTAATTAAATACCATTTGGAGGCATTTAATGTTCGAGCAAAAACGGCTGATTTTCGACAAAAGAGATAACACCCCCCCATTACGTCATGCTTCAGAAATGTGGAAAATGGTCCGTTTTCAAATGTTTTATTTTTGAACGTCAGTTCACATTTGTAGGTGGATCATCAGTGTTAGAGCTAAAATTAGCATGTATAAAGTGATTTTCATGCTTCCAGGGGCTCGGGAAGTTAATTAAATACCATTTGGAGGCATTTAATGTTCGAGCAAAAACGGCTGATTTTCGACAAAAGAGATAACACCCCCCCATTACGTCATGCTTCAGAAATGTGGAAAATGGTCCGTTTTCAAATGTTTTATTTTTGAACGTCAGTTCACATTTGTAGGTGGATCATCAGTGTTAGAGCTAAAATTAGCATGTTTAAAGTGATTTTCATGCTTCCAGGGGCTCGGGAAGTTAATTAAATACCATTTGGAGGCATTTAATGTTCGAGCAAAAACGGCTGATTTTCGACAAAAGAGATAACACCCCCCCATTACGTCATGCTTCAGAAATGTGGAAAATGGTCCGTTTTCAAATGTTTTATTTTTGAACGTCAGTTCACATTTGTAGGTGGATCATCAGTGTTAGAGCTAAAATTAGCATGTTTAAAGTGATTTTCATGCTTCCAGGGGCCCAAAACACAAGATTTATGGAATGGTTAAAAGTGCATGAAAATGGCCAATTTACTCACTCTGAGTTCTCAAAAAGGGTTTCTTCACCCCGGGAAGTTAATTAAATACCATTTGGAGGCATTTAATGTTCGAGCAAAAACGGCTGATTTTCGACAAAAGAGATAACACCCCCCCATTACGTCATGCTTCAGAAATGTGGAAAATGGTCCGTTTTCAAATGTTTTATTTTTGAACGTCAGTTCACATTTGTAAGTGGATCATCAGTGTTAGAGCTAAAATTAGCATGTTTAAAGTGATTTTCATGCTTCCAGGGGCTCGGGAAGTTAATTAAATACCATTTGGAGGCATTTAATGTTCGAGCAAAAACGGCTGATTTTCGACAAAAGAGATAACACCCCCCCATTACGTCATGCTTCAGAAATGTGGAAAATGGTCCGTTTTCAAATGTTTTATTTTTGAACGTCAGTTCACATTTGTAGGTGGATCATCAGTGTTAGAGCTAAAATTAGCATGTTTAAAGTGATTTTCATGCTTCCAGGGGCCCAAAACACAAGATTTATGGAATGGTTAAAAGTGCATGAAAATGGCCAATTTACTCACTCTGAGTTCTCAAAAAGGGTTTCTTCACCCCGGGAAGTTAATTAAATACCATTTGGAGGCATTTAATGTTCGAGCAAAAACGGCTGATTTTCGACAAAAGAGATAACACCCCCCCATTACGTCATGCTTCAGAAATGTGGAAAATGGTCCGTTTTCAAATGTTTTATTTTTGAACGTCAGTTCACATTTGTACGTGGATCATCAGTGTTAGAGCTAAAATTAGCATGTTTAAAGTGATTTTCATGCTTCCAGGGGCTCGGGAAGTTAATTAAATACCATTTGGAGGCATTTAATGTTCGAGCAAAAACGGCTGATTTTCGACAAAAGAGATAACACCCCCCCATTACGTCATGCTTCAGAAATGTGGAAAATGGTCCGTTTTCAAATGTTTTATTTTTGAACGTCAGTTCACATTTGTAGGTGGATCATCAGTGTTAGAGCTAAAATTAGCATGTTTAAAGTGATTTTCATGCTTCCAGGGGCCCAAAACACAAGATTTATGGAATGGTTAAAAGTGCATGAAAATGGCCAATTTACTCACTCTGAGTTCTCAAAAAGGGTTTCTTCACCCCGGGAAGTTAATTAAATACCATTTGGAGGCATTTAATGTTCGAGCAAAAACGGCTGATTTTCGACAAAAGAGATAACACCCCCCCCATTACGTCATGCTTCAGAAATGTGGAAAATGGTCCGTTTTCAAATGTTTTATTTTTGAACGTCAGTTCACATTTGTAGGTGGATCATCAGTGTTAGAGCTAAAATTAGCATGTTTAAAGTGATTTTCATGCTTCCAGGGACCCAAAACACAAGATTTATGGAATGGTTAAAAGTGCATGAAAATGGCCAATTTACTCACTCTGAGTTCTCAAAAAGGGTTTCTTCACCCCGGGAAGTTAATTAAATACCATTTGGAGGCATTTAATGTTCGGGCAAAAACGGCTGATTTTCGACAAAAGAGATAACACCCCCCCATTACGTCATGCTTCAGAAATGTGGAAAATGGTCCGTTTTCAAATGTTTTATTTTTGAACGTCAGTTCACATTTGTAGGTGGATCATCGGTGTTAGAGCTAACATTAGCATGTTTAAAGTGATTTTCATGCTTCCAGGGGCCCAAAACACAAGATTTATGGAATGGTTAAAAGTGCATGAAAATGGCCAATTTACTCACTCTGAGTTCTCAAAAAGGGTTTCTTCACCCCGGGAAGTTAATTAAATACCATTTGGAGGCATTTAATGTTAGAGCAAAAACGGCTGATTTTCGACAAAAGAGATAACACCCCCCCATTACGTCATGCTTCAGAAATGTGGAAAATGGTCCGTTTTCAAATGTTTTATTTTTGAACGTCAGTTCACATTTGTAGGTGGATCATCAGTGTTAGAGCTAAAATTAGCATGTTTAAAGTGATTTTCATGCTTCCAGGGGCTCGGGAAGTTAATTAAATACCATTTGGAGGCATTTAATGTTCGAGCAAAAACGGCTGATTTTCGACAAAAGAGATAACACCCCCCCATTACGTCATGCTTCAGAAATGTGGAAAATGGTCCGTTTTCAAATGTTTTATTTTTGAACGTCAGTTCACATTTGTAGGTGGATCATCAGTGTTAGAGCTAAAATTAGCATGTTTAAAGTGATTTTCATGCTTCCAGGGGCCCAAAACACAAGATTTATGGAATGGTTAAAAGCGCATGAAAATGGCCAATTTACTCACTCTGAGTTCTCAAAAAGGGTTTCTTCACCCCGGGAAGTTAATTAAATACCATTTGGAGGCATTTAATGTTCGAGCAAAAACGGCTGATTTTCGACAAAAGAGATAACACCCCCCCATTACGTCATGCTTCAGAAATGTGGAAAATGGTCCGTTTTCAAATGTTTTATTTTTGAACGTCAGTTCACATTTGTAGGTGGATCATCAGTGTTAGAGCTAAAATTAGCATGTTTAAAGTGATTTTCATGCTTCCAGGGGCCCAAAACACAAGATTTATGGAATGGTTAAAAGTGCATGAAAATGGCCAATTTACTCACTCTGAGTTCTCAAAAAGGGTTTCTTCACCCCGGGAAGTTAATTAAATACCATTTGGAGGCATTTAATGTTCGAGCCAAAACGGCTGATTTTCGACAAAAGAGATAACACCCCCCATTACGTCATGCTTCAGAAATGTGGAAAATGGTTCGTTTTCAAATGTTTTATTTTTGAACGTCAGTTCACATTTGTAGGTGGATCATCAGTGTTAGAGCTAAAATTAGCATGTTTAAAGTGATTTTCATGCTTCCAGGGGCTCGGGAAGTTAATTAAATACCATTTGGAGGCATTTAATGTTCGAGCAAAAACGGCTGATTTTCGACAAAAGAGATAACACCCCCCCATTACGTCATGCTTCAGAAATGTGGAAAATGGTCCGTTTTCAAATGTTTTATTTTTGAACGTCAGTTCACATTTGTAGGTGGATCATCAGTGTTAGAGCTAAAATTAGCATGTTTAAAGTGATTTTCATGCTTCCAGGGGCTCGGGAAGTTAATTAAATACCATTTGGAGGCATTTAATGTTCGAGCAAAAACGGCTGATTTTCGACAAAAGAGATAACACCCCCCCATTACGTCATGCTTCAGAAATGTGGAAAATGGTCCGTTTTCAAATGTTTTATTTTTGAACGTCAGTTCACATTTGTAGGTGGATCATCAGTGTTAGAGCTAAAATTAGCATGTTTAAAGTGATTTTCATGCTTCCAGGGGCTCGGGAAGTTAATTAACTACCATTTGGAGGCATTTAATGTTCGAGCAAAAACGGCTGATTTTCGACAAAAGAGATAACACCCCCCCCATTACGTCATGCTTCAGAAATGTGGAAAATGGTCCGTTTTCAAATGTTTTATTTTTGAACGTCAGTTCACATTTGTAGGTGGATCATCAGTGTTAGAGCTAAAATTAGCATGTTTAAAGTGATTTTCATGCTTCCAGGGGCTCGGGAAGTTAATTAAATACCATTTGGAGGCATTTAATGTTCGAGCAAAAACGGCTGATTTTCGACAAAAGAGATAACACCCCCCCATTACGTCATGCTTCAGAAATGTGGAAAATGGTCCGTTTTCAAATGTTTTATTTTTGAACGTCAGTTCACATTTGTAGGTGGATCATCAGTGTTAGAGCTAAAATTAGCATGTTTAAAGTGATTTTCATGCTTCCAGGGGCTCGGGAAGTTAATTAAATACCATTTGGAGGCATTTAATGTTCGAGCAAAAACGGCTGATTTTCGACAAAAGAGATAACACCCCCCCATTACGTCATGCTTCAGAAATGTGGAAAATGGTCCGTTTTCAAATGTTTTATTTTTGAACGTCAGTTCACATTTGTAGTTGGATCATCAGTGTTAGAGCTAAAATTAGCATGTTTAAAGTGATTTTCATGCTTCTTGGGGCCCAAAACACAAGATTTATGGAATGGTTAAAAGTGCATGAAAATGGCCAATTTACTCACTCTGAGTTCTCAAAAAGGGTTTCTTCACCCCGGGAAGTAAATTAAATACCATTTGGAGGCATTTAATGTTCGAGCAAAAACGGCTGATTTTCGACAAAAGAGATAACACCCCCCATTACGTCATGCTTCAGAAATGTGGAAAATGGTCCGTTTTCAAATGTTTTATTTTTGAACGTCAGTTCACATTTGTAGGTGGATCATCAGTGTTAGAGCTAAAATTAGCATGTTTAAAGTGATTTTCATGCTTCCAGGGGCCCAAAACACAAGATTTATGGAATGGTTAAAAGTGCATGAAAATGGCCAATTTACTCACTCTGAGTTCTCAAAAAGGGTTTCTTCACCCCGGGAAGTTAATTAAATACCATTTGGAGGCATTTAATGTTCGAGCAAAAACGGCTGATTTTCGACAAAAGAGATAACACCCCCCCATTACGTCATGCTTCAGAAATGTGGAAAATGGTCCGTTTTCAAATGTTTTATTTTTGAACGTCAGTTCACATTTGTAGGTGGATCATCAGTGTTAGAGCTAAAATTAGCATGTTTAAAGTGATTTTCATGCTTCTTGGGGCCCAAAACACAAGATTTATGGAATGGTTGAAAGTGCATGAAAATGGCCAATTTACTCACTCTGAGTTCTCAAAAAGGGTTTCTTCACCCCGGGAAGTTAATTAAATACCATTTGGAGGCATTTAATGTTCGAGCAAAAACGGCTGATTTTCGACAAAAGAGATAACACCCCCCCATTACGTCATGCTTCAGAAATGTGGAAAATGGTCCGTTTTCAAATGTTTTATTTTTGAACGTCAGTTCACATTTGTAGGTGGATCATCAGTGTTAGAGCTAAAATTAGCATGTTTAAAGTGATTTTCATGCTTCCAGGGGCCCAAAACACAAGATTTATGGAATGGTTAAAAGTGCATGAAAATGGCCAATTTACTCACTCTGAGTTCTCAAAAAGGGTTTCTTCACCCCGGGAAGTTAATTAAATACCATTTGGAGGCATTTAATGTTCGAGCAAAAACGGCTGATTTTCGACAAAAGAGATAACACCCCCCCATTACGTCATGCTTCAGAAATGTGGAAAATGGTCCAATTTCAAATGTTTTATTTTTGAACGTCAGTTCACATTTGTAGGTGGATCATCAGTGTTAGAGCTAAAAGTAGCATGTTTAAAGTGATTTTCATGCTTCCAGGGGCCCAAAACACAAGATTTATGGAATGGTTAAAAGTGCATGAAAAAGGCCAATTTACTCACTCTGAGTTCTCAAAAAGGGTTTCTTCACCCCGGGAAGTTAATTAAATACCATTTGGAGGCATTTAATGTTCGAGCAAAAACGGCTGATTTTCGACAAAAGAGATAACACCCCCCCATTACGTCATGCTTCAGAAATGTGGAAAATGGTCCGTTTTCAAATGTTTTATTTTTGAACGTCAGTTCACATTTGTAGGTGGATCATCAGTGTTAGAGCTAAAATTAGCATGTTTAAAGTGATTTTCATGCTTCCAGGGGCCCAAAACACAAGATTTATGGAATGGTTAAAAGTGCATGAAAATGGCCAATTTACTCACTCTGAGTTCTCAAAAAGGGTTTCTTCACCCCGGGAAGTTAATTAAATACCATTTGGAGGCATTTAATGTTAGAGCAAAAACGGCTGATTTTCGACAAAAGAGATAACACCCCCCCATTACGTCATGCTTCAGAAATGTGGAAAATGGTCCGTTTTCAAATGTTTTATTTTTGAACGTCAGTTCACATTTGTAGGTGGATCATCAGTGTTAGAGCTAAAATTAGCATGTTTAAAGTGATTTTCATGCTTCCAGGGGCTCGGGAAGTTAATTAAATACCATTTGGAGGCATTTAATGTTCGAGCAAAAACGGCTGATTTTCGACAAAAGAGATAACACCCCCCCATTACGTCATGCTTCAGAAATGTGGAAAATGGTCCGTTTTCAAATGTTTTATTTTTGAACGTCAGTTCACATTTGTAGGTGGATCATCAGTGTTAGAGCTAAAATTAGCATGTTTAAAGTGATTTTCATGCTTCCAGGGGCCCAAAACACAAGATTTATGGAATGGTTAAAAGCGCATGAAAATGGCCAATTTACTCACTCTGAGTTCTCAAAAAGGGTTTCTTCACCCCGGGAAGTTAATTAAATACCATTTGGAGGCATTTAATGTTCGAGCAAAAACGGCTGATTTTCGACAAAAGAGATAACACCCCCCCATTACGTCATGCTTCAGAAATGTGGAAAATGGTCCGTTTTCAAATGTTTTATTTTTGAACGTCAGTTCACATTTGTAGGTGGATCATCAGTGTTAGAGCTAAAATTAGCATGTTTAAAGTGATTTTCATGCTTCCAGGGGCCCAAAACACAAGATTTATGGAATGGTTAAAAGTGCATGAAAATGGCCAATTTACTCACTCTGAGTTCTCAAAAAGGGTTTCTTCACCCCGGGAAGTTAATTAAATACCATTTGGAGGCATTTAATGTTCGAGCCAAAACGGCTGATTTTCGACAAAAGAGATAACACCCCCCATTACGTCATGCTTCAGAAATGTGGAAAATGGTCCGTTTTCAAATGTTTTATTTTTGAACGTCAGTTCACATTTGTAGGTGGATCATCAGTGTTAGAGCTAAAATTAGCATGTTTAAAGTGATTTTCATGCTTCCAGGGGCTCAGGAAGTTAATTAAATACCATTTGGAGGCATTTAATGTTCGAGCAAAAACGGCTGATTTTCGACAAAAGAGATAACACCCCCCCATTACGTCATGCTTCAGAAATGTGGAAAATGGTCCGTTTTCAAATGTTTTATTTTTGAACGTCAGTTCACATTTGTAGGTGGATCATCAGTGTTAGAGCTAAAATTAGCATGTTTAAAGTGATTTTCATGCTTCCAGGGGCTCGGGAAGTTAATTAAATACCATTTGGAGGCATTTAATGTTCGAGCAAAAACGGCTGATTTTCGACAAAAGAGATAACACCCCCCCATTACGTCATGCTTCAGAAATGTGGAAAATGGTCCGTTTTCAAATGTTTTATTTTTGAACGTCAGTTCACATTTGTAGGTGGATCATCAGTGTTAGAGCTAAAATTAGCATGTTTAAAGTGATTTTCATGCTTCCAGGGGCTCGGGAAGTTAATTAAATACCATTTGGAGGCATTTAATGTTCGAGCAAAAACGGCTGATTTTCGACAAAAGAGATAACACCCCCCCATTACGTCATGCTTCAGAAATGTGGAAAATGGTCCATTTTCAAATGTTTTATTTTTGAACGTCAGTTCACATTTGTAGGTGGATCATCAGTGTTAGAGCTAAAATTAGCATGTTTAAAGTGATTTTCATGCTTCCAGGGGCTCGGGAAGTTAATTAAATACCATTTGGAGGCATTTAATGTTCGAGCAAAAACGGCTGATTTTCGACAAAAGAGATAACACCCCCCCATTACGTCATGCTTCAGAAATGTGGAAAATGGTCCGTTTTCAAATGTTTTATTTTTGAACGTCAGTTCACATTTGTAGGTGGATCATCAGTGTTAGAGCTAAAATTAGCATGTTTAAAGTGATTTTCATGCTTCCAGGGGCTCGGGAAGTTAATTAAATACCATTTGGAGGCATTTAATGTTCGAGCAAAAACGGCTGATTTTCGACAAAAGAGATAACACCCCCCCATTACGTCATGCTTCAGAAATGTGGAAAATGGTCCGTTTTCAAATGTTTTATTTTTGAACGTCAGTTCACATTTGTAGGTGGATCATCAGTGTTAGAGCTAAAATTAGCATGTTTAAAGTGATTTTCATGCTTCCAGGGGCCCAAAACACAAGATTTATGGAATGGTTAAAAGTGCATGAAAATGGCCAATTTACTCACTCTGAGTTCTCAAAAAGGGTTTCTTCACCCCGGGAAGTTAATTAAATACCATTTGGAGGCATTTAATGTTCGAGCAAAAACGGCTGATTTTCGACAAAAGAGATAACACCCCCCCATTACGTCATGCTTCAGAAATGTGGAAAATGGTCCGTTTTCAAATGTTTTATTTTTGAACGTCAGTTCACATTTGTAGGTGGATCATCAGTGTTAGAGCTAAAATTAGCATGTTTAAAGTGATTTTCATGCTTCCAGGGGCTCGGGAAGTTAATTAAATACCATTTGGAGGCATTTAATGTTCGAGCAAAAACGGCTGATTTTCGACAAAAGAGATAACACCCCCCCATTACGTCATGCTTCAGAAATGTGGAAAATGGTCCGTTTTCAAATGTTTTATTTTTGAACGTCAGTTCACATTTGTAGGTGGATCATCAGTGTTAGAGCTAAAATTAGCATGTTTAAAGTGATTTTCATGCTTCCAGGGGCTCGGGAAGTTAATTAAATACCATTTGGAGGCATTTAATGTTCGAGCAAAAACGGCTGATTTTCGACAAAAGAGATAACACCCCCCCATTACGTCATGCTTCAGAAATGTGGAAAATGGTCCGTTTTCAAATGTTTTATTTTTGAACGTCAGTTCACTTTTGTAGGTGGATCATCAGTGTTAGAGCTAAAATTAGCATGTTTAAAGTGATTTTCATGCTTCCAGGGGCCCAAAACACAAGATTTATGGAATGGTTAAAAGTGCATGAAAATGGCCAATTTACTCACTCTGAGTTCTCAAAAAGGGTTTCTTCACCCCGGGAAGTTAATTAAATACCATTTGGAGGCATTTAATGTTCGAGCCAAAACGGCTGATTTTCGACAAAAGAGATAACACCCCCCCATTACGTCATGCTTCAGAAATGTGGAAAATGGTCCGTTTTCAAATGTTTTATTTTTGAACGTCAGTTCACATTTGTAGGTGGATCCTCAGTGTTAGAGCTAAAATTAGCATGTTTAAAGTGATTTTCATGCTTCCAGGGGCCCAAAACACAAGATTTATGGAATGGTTAAAAGTGCATGAAAATGGCCAATTTACTCACTCTGAGTTCTCAAAAAGGGTTTCTTCACCCCGGGAAGTTAATTAAATACCATTTGGAGGCATTTAATGTTCGAGCCAAAACGGCTGATTTTCGACAAAAGAGATAACACCCCCCATTACGTCATGCTTCAGAAATGTGGAAAATGGTCCGTTTTCAAATGTTTTATTTTTGAACGTCAGTTCACATTTGTAGGTGGATCATCAGTGTTAGAGCTAAAATTAGCATGTTTAAAGTGATTTTCATGCTTCCAGGGGCTCGGGAAGTTAATTAAATACCATTTGGAGGCATTTAATGTTCGAGCAAAAACGGCTGATTTTCGACAAAAGAGATAACACCCCCCCATTACGTCATGCTTCAGAAATGTGGAAAATGGTCCGTTTTCAAATGTTTTATTTTTGAACGTCAGTTCACATTTGTAGGTGGATCATCAGTGTTAGAGCTAAAATTAGCATGTTTAAAGTGATTTTCATGCTTCCAGGGGCTCGGGAAGTTAATTAAATACCATTTGGAGGCATTTAATGTTCGAGCAAAAACGGCTGATTTTCGACAAAAGAGATAACACCCCCCCATTACGTCATGCTTCAGAAATGTGGAAAATGGTCAGTTTTCAAATGTTTTATTTTTGAACGTCAGTTCACATTTGTAGGTGGATCATCAGTGTTAGAGCTAAAATTAGCATGTTTAAAGTGATTTTCATGCTTCCAGGGGCTCGGGAAGTTAATTAAATACCATTTGGAGGCATTTAATGTTCGAGCAAAAACGGCTGATTTTCGACAAAAGAGATAACACCCCCCCATTACGTCATGCTTCAGAAATGTGGAAAATGGTCCGTTTTCAAATGTTTTATTTTTGAACGTCAGTTCACATTTGTAGGTGGATCATCAGTGTTAGAGCTAAAATTAGCATGTTTAAAGTGATTTTCATGCTTCCAGGGGCTCGGGAAGTTAATTAAATACCATTTGGAGGCATTTAATGTTCGAGCAAAAACGGCTGATTTTCGACAAAAGAGATAACACCCCCCCATTACGTCATGCTTCAGAAATGTGGAAAATGGTCCGTTTTCAAATGTTTTATTTTTGAACGTCAGTTCACATTTGTAGGTGGATCATCAGTGTTAGAGCTAAAATTAGCATGTATAAAGTGATTTTCATGCTTCCAGGGGCTCGGGAAGTTAATTAAATACCATTTGGAGGCATTTAATGTTCGAGCAAAAACGGCTGATTTTCGACAAAAGAGATAACACCCCCCCATTACGTCATGCTTCAGAAATGTGGAAAATGGTCCGTTTTCAAATGTTTTATTTTTGAACGTCAGTTCACATTTGTAGGTGGATCATCAGTGTTAGAGCTAAAATTAGCATGTTTAAAGTGATTTTCATGCTTCCAGGGGCCCAAAACACAAGATTTATGGAATGGTTAAAAGTGCATGAAAATGGCCAATTTACTCACTCTGAGTTCTCAAAAAGGGTTTCTTCACCCCGGGAAGTTAATTAAATACCATTTGGAGGCATTTAATGTTCGAGCAAAAACGGCTGATTTTCGACAAAGAGATAACACCCCCCCATTACGTCATGCTTCAGAAATGTGGAAATGGTCCGTTTTCAAATGTTTTATTTTTGAACGTCAGTTCACATTTGTAAGTGGATCATCAGTGTTAGAGCTAAAATTAGCATGTTTAAGTGATTTTTCATGCTTCCAGGGGCTCGGGAAGTTAATTAAATACCATTTGGAGGATTTAATGTTCGAGCAAAAACGGCTGATTTTCGACAAAAGAGATAACACCCCCCATTACGTCATGCTTCAGAAATGTGGAAAATGGTCCGTTTTCAAATGTTTTATTTTTGAACGTCAGTTCACATTTGTAGGTGGATCATCAGTGTTAGAGCTAAAATTAGCATGTTTAAAGTGATTTTCATGCTTCCAGGGGCCCAAAACACAAGATTTATGGAATGGTTAAAAGTGCATGAAAATGGCCAATTTACTCACTCTGAGTTCTCAAAAAGGGTTTCTTCACCCCGGGAAGTTAATTAAATACCATTTGGAGGCATTTAATGTTCGAGCAAAAACGGCTGATTTTCGACAAAAGAGATAACACCCCCCATTACGTCATGCTTCAGAAATGTGGAAAATGGTCCGTTTTCAAATGTTTTATTTTTGAACGTCAGTTCACATTTGTACGTGGATCATCAGTGTTAGAGCTAAAATTAGCATGTTTAAAGTGATTTTCATGCTTCCAGGGGCTCGGGAAGTTAATTAAATACCATTTGGAGGCATTTAATGTTCGAGCAAAAACGGCTGATTTTCGACAAAAGAGATAACACCCCCCCATTACGTCATGCTTCAGAAATGTGGAAAATGGTCCGTTTCAAATGTTTTATTTTTGAACGTCAGTTCACATTTGTAGGTGGATCATCAGTGTTAGAGCTAAAATTAGCATGTTTAAAGTGATTTTCATGCTTCCAGGGGCCCAAAACACAAGATTTATGGAATGGTTAAAAGTGCATGAAAATGGCCAATTTACTCACTCTGAGTTCTCAAAAAGGGTTTCTTCACCCCGGGAAGTTAATTAAATACCATTTGGAGGCATTTAATGTTCGGGCAAAAACGGCTGATTTTCGACAAAAGAGATAACACCCCCCATTACGTCATGCTTCAGAAATGTGGAAAATGGTCCGTTTTCAAATGTTTTATTTTTGAACGTCAGTTCACATTTGTAGGTGGATCATCAGTGTTAGAGCTAAAATTAGCATGTTTAAAGTGATTTTCATGCTTCCAGGGGCCCAAAACACAAGATTTATGGAATGGTTAAAAGTGCATGAAAATGGCCAATTTACTCACTCTGAGTTCTCAAAAAGGGTTTCTTCACCCCGGGAAGTTAATTAAATACCATTTGGAGGCATTTAATGTTAGAGCAAAAACGGCTGATTTTCGACAAAAGAGATAACACCCCCCATTACGTCATGCTTCAGAAATGTGGAAAATGGTCCGTTTTCAAATGTTTTATTTTTGAACGTCAGTTCACATTTGTAGGTGGATCATCAGTGTTAGAGTTAAAATTAGCATGTTTAAAGTGATTTTCATGCTTCCAGGGGCTCGGGAAGTTAATTAAATACCATTTGGAGGCATTTAATGTTCGAGCAAAAACGGCTGATTTTCGACAAAAGAGATAACACCCCCCCATTACGTCATGCTTCAGAAATGTGGAAAATGGTCCGTTTTCAAATGTTTTATTTTTGAACGTCAGTTCACATTTGTAGGTGGATCATCAGTGTTAGAGCTAAAATTAGCATGTTTAAAGTGATTTTCATGCTTCCAGGGGCCCAAAACACAAGATTTATGGAATGGTTAAAAGCGCATGAAAATGGCCAATTTTACTCACTCTGAGTTCTCAAAAAGGGTTTCTTCACCCCGGGAAGTTAATTAAATACCATTTGGAGGCATTTAATGTTCGAGCAAAAACGGCTGATTTTCGACAAAAGAGATAACAACCCCCCATTACGTCATGCTTCAGAAATGTGGAAAATGGTCCGTTTTCAAATGTTTTATTTTTGAACGTCAGTTCACATTTGTAGGTGGATCATCAGTGTTAGAGCTAAAATTAGCATGTTTAAAGTGATTTTCATGCTTCCAGGGGCCCAAAACACAAGATTTATGGAATGGTTAAAAGTGCATGAAAATGGCCAATTTACTCACTCTGAGTTCTCAAAAAGGGTTTCTTCACCCCGGGAAGTTAATTAAATACCATTTGGAGGCATTTAATGTTCGAGCCAAAACGGCTGATTTTCGACAAAAGAGATAACACCCCCCATTACGTCATGCTTCAGAAATGTGGAAAATGGTCCGTTTTCAAATGTTTTATTTTTGAACGTCAGTTCACATTTGTAGGTGGATCATCAGTGTTAGAGCTAAAATTAGCATGTTTAAAGTGATTTTCATGCTTCCAGGGGCTCGGGAAGTTAATTAAATACCATTTGGAGGCATTTAATGTTCGAGCAGAAACGGCTGATTTTCGACAAAAGAGATAACACCCCCCCATTACGTCATGCTTCAGAAATGTGGAAAATGGTCCGTTTTCAAATGTTTTATTTTTGAACGTCAGTTCACATTTGTAGGTGGATCATCAGTGTTAGAGCTAAAATTAGCATGTTTAAAGTGATTTTCATGCTTCCAGGGGCTCGGGAAGTTAATTAAATACCATTTGGAGGCATTTAATGTTCGAGCAAAAACGGCTGATTTTCGACAAAAGAGATAACACCCCCCCATTACGTCATGCTTCAGAAATGTGGAAAATGGTCCGTTTTCAAATGTTTTATTTTTGAACGTCAGTTCACATCTGTAGGTGGATCATCAGTGTTAGAGCTAAAATTAGCATGTTTAAAGTGATTTTCATGCTTCCAGGGGCTCGGGAAGTTAATTAACTACCATTTGGAGGCATTTAATGTTCGAGCAAAAACGGCTGATTTTCGACAAAAGAGATAACACCCCCCCATTACGTCATGCTTCAGAAATGTGGAAAATGGTCCGTTTTCAAATGTTTTATTTTTGAACGTCAGTTCACATTTGTAGGTGGATCATCAGTGTTAGAGCTAAAATTAGCATGTTTAAAGTGATTTTCATGCTTCCAGGGGCTCGGGAAGTTAATTAAATACCATTTGGAGGCATTTAATGTTCGAGCAAAAACGGCTGATTTTCGACAAAAGAGATAACACCCCCCCATTACGTCATGCTTCAGAAATGTGGAAAATGGTCCGTTTTCAAATGTTTTATTTTTGAACGTCAGTTCACATTTGTAGGTGGATCATCAGTGTTAGAGCTAAAATTAGCATGTTTAAAGTGATTTTCATGCTTCCAGGGGCTCGGGAAGTTAATTAAATACCATTTGGAGGCATTTAATGTTCGAGCAAAAACGGCTGATTTTCGACAAAAGAGATAACACCCCCCCATTACGTCATGCTTCAGAAATGTGGAAAATGGTCCGTTTTCAAATGTTTTATTTTTGAACGTCAGTTCACATTTGTAGGTGGATCATCAGTGTTAGAGCTAAAATTAGCATGTTTAAAGTGATTTTCATGCTTCCAGGGGCTCGGGAAGTTAATTAAATACCATTTGGAGGCATTTAATGTTCGAGCAAAAACGGCTGATTTTCGACAAAAGAGATAACACCCCCCCCATTACGTCATGCTTCAGAAATGTGGAAAATGGTCCGTTTTCAAATGTTTTATTTTTGAACGTCAGTTCACATTTGTAGGTGGATCATCAGTGTTAGAGCTAAAATTAGCATGTTTAAAGTGATTTTCATGCTTCCAGGGGCCCAAAACACAAGATTTATGGAATGGTTAAAAGTGCATGAAAATGGCCAATTTACTCACTCTGAGTTCTCAAAAGGGTTTCTTCACCCGGGAAGTTAATTAAATACCATTTGGAGGCATTTAATGTTAGAGCAAAAACGGCTGATTTTCGACAAAAGAGATAACACCCCCCCATTACGTCATGCTTCAGAAATGTGGAAAATGGTCCGTTTTCAAATGTTTTATTTTTGAACGTCAGTTCACATTTGTAGGTGGATCATCAGTGTTAGAGCTAAAATTAGCATGTTTAAAGTGATTTTCATGCTTCCAGGGGCCCAAAACACAAGATTTATGGAATGGTTAAAAGTGCATGAAAATGGCCAATTTACTCACTCTGAGTTCTCAAAAAGGGTTTCTTCACCCCGGGAAGTTAATTAAATACCATTTGGAGGCATTTAATGTTCGAGCAAAAACGGCTGATTTTCGACAAAAGAGATAACACCCCCCCATTACGTCATGCTTCAGAAATGTGGAAAATGGTCCGTTTTCAAATGTTTTATTTTTGAACGTCAGTTCACATTTGTAGGTGGATCATCAGTGTTAGAGCTAAAATTAGCATGTTTAAAGTGATTTTCATGCTTCCAGGGGCCCAAAACACAAGATTTATGGAATGGTTAAAAGTGCATGAAAATGGCCAATTTACTCACTCTGAGTTCTCAAAAAGGGTTTCTTCACCCCGGGAAGTTAATTAAATACCATTTGGAGGCATTTAATGTTCGAGCAAAAACGGCTGATTTTCGACAAAAGAGATAACACCCCCCCCATTACGTCATGCTTCAGAAATGTGGAAAATGGTCCGTTTTCAAATGTTTTATTTTTGAACGTCAGTTCACATTTGTAGGTGGATCATCAGTGTTAGAGCTAAAATTAGCATGTTTAAAGTGATTTTCATGCTTCCAGGGGCCCAAAACACAAGATTTATGGAATGGTTAAAAGTGCATGAAAATGGCCAATTTACTCACTCTGAGTTCTCAAAAAGGGTTTCTTCACCCCGGGAAGTTAATTAAATACCATTTGGAGGCATTTAATGTTCGAGCAAAAACGGCTGATTTTCGACAAAAGAGATAACACCCCCCCATTACGTCATGCTTCAGAAATGTGGAAAATGGTCCGTTTCAAATGTTGTTTTATTTTTGAACGTCAGTTCACATTTGTAGGTGGATCATCAGTGTTAGAGCTAAAATTAGCATGTTTAAAGTGATTTTCATGCTTCCAGGGGCCCAAAACACAAGATTTATGGAATGGTTAAAAGTGCATGAAAATGGCCAATTTACTCACTCTGAGTTCTCAAAAAGGGTTTCTTCACCCCGGGAAGTTAATTAAATACCATTTGGAGGCATTTAATGTTAGAGCAAAAACGGCTGATTTTCGACAAAAGAGATAACACCCCCCCATTACGTCATGCTTCAGAAATGTGGAAAATGGTCCGTTTTCAAATGTTTTATTTTTGAACGTCAGTTCACATTTGTAGGTGGATCATCAGTGTTAGAGCTAAAATTAGCATGTTTAAAGTGATTTTCATGCTTCCAGGGGCCCAAAACACAAGATTTATGGAATGGTTAAAAGTGCATGAAAATGGCCAATTTACTCACTCTGAGTTCTCAAAAAGGGTTTCTTCACCCCGGGAAGTTAATTAAATACCATTTGGAGGCATTTAATGTTCGAGCAAAAACGGCTGATTTTCGACAAAAGAGATAACACCCCCCCATTACGTCATGCTTCAGAAATGTGGAAAATGGTCCGTTTTCAAATGTTTTATTTTTGAACGTCAGTTCACATTTGTAGGTGGATCATCAGTGTTAGAGCTAAAATTAGCATGTTTAAAGTGATTTTCATGCTTCCAGGGGCCCAAAACACAAGATTTATGGAATGGTTAAAAGTGCATGAAAATGGCCAATTTACTCACTCTGAGTTCTCAAAAAGGGTTTCTTCACCCCGGGAAGTTAATTAAATACCATTTGGAGGCATTTAATGTTCGAGCAAAAACGGCTGATTTTCGACAAAAGAGATAACACCCCCCCATTACGTCATGCTTCAGAAATGTGGAAAATGGTCCGTTTTCAAATGTTTTATTTTTGAACGTCAGTTCACATTTGTAGGTGGATCATCAGTGTTAGAGCTAAAATTAGCATGTTTAAAGTGATTTTCATGCTTCCAGGTGCTCGGGAAGATAATTAAATACCATTTGGAGGCATTTAATGTTCGAGCAAAAACGGCTGATTTTCGACAAAAGAGATAACACCCCCCCCATTACGTCATGCTTCAGAAATGTGGAAAATGGTCCGTTTTCAAATGTTTTATTTTTGAACGTCAGTTCACATTTGTAGGTGGATCATCAGTGTTAGAGCTAAAATTAGCATGTTTAAAGTGATTTTCATGCTTCCAGGGGCTCGGGAAGTTAATTAAATACCATTTGGAGGCATTTAATGTTCGAGCAAAAACGGCTGATTTTCGACAAAAGAGATAACACCCCCCCATTACGTCATGCTTCAGAAATGTGGAAAATGGTCCGTTTTCAAATGTTTTATTTTTGAACGTCAGTTCACATTTGTAGGTGGATCATCAGTGTTAGAGCTAAAATTAGCATGTTTAAAGTGATTTTCATGCTTCCAGGGGCTCGGGAAGTTAATTAAATACCATTTGGAGGCATTTAATGTTCGAGCAAAAACGGCTGATTTTCGACAAAAGAGATAACACCCCCCCATTACGTCATGCTTCAGAAATGTGGAAAATGGTCCGTTTTCAAATGTTTTATTTTTGAACGTCAGTTCACATTTGTAGGTGGATCATCAGTGTTAGAGCTAAAATTAGCATGTTTAAAGTGATGTTCATGCTTCCAGGGGCTCGGGAAGTTAATTAAATACCATTTGGAGGCATTTAATGTTCGAGCAAAAACGGCTGATTTTCGACAAAAGAGATAACACCCCCCCATTACGTCATGCTTCAGAAATGTGGAAAATGGTCCGTTTTCAAATGTTTTATTTTTGAACGTCAGTTCACATTTGTAGGTGGATCATCAGTGTTAGAGCTAAAATTAGCATGTTTAAAGTGATTTTCATGCTTCCAGGGGCCCAAAACACAAGATTTATGGAATGGTTAAAAGTGCATGAAAATGGCCAATTTACTCACTCTGAGTTCTCAAAAAGGGTTTCTTCACCCCGGGAAGTTAATTAAATACCATTTGGAGGCATTTAATGTTCGAGCAAAAACGGCTGATTTTCGACAATAGAGATAACACCCCCCCATTACGTCATGCTTCAGAAATGTGGAAAATGGTCCGTTTTCAAATGTTTTATTTTTGAACGTCAGTTCACATTTGTAGGTGGATCATCAGTGTTAGAGCTAAAATTAGCATGTTTAAAGTGATTTTCATGCTTCCAGGGGCTCGGGAAGTTAATTAAATACCATTTGGAGGCATTTAATGTTCGAGCAAAAACGGCTGATTTTCGACAAAAGAGATAACACCCCCCCATTACGTCATGCTTCAGAAATGTGGAAAATGGTCCGTTTTCAAATGTTTTATTTTTGAACGTCAGTTCACATTTGTAGGTGGATCATCAGTGTTAGAGCTAAAATTAGCATGTTTAAAGTGATTTTCATGCTTCCAGGGGCCCAAAACACAAGATTTATGGAATGGTTAAAAGTGCATGAAAATGGCCAATTTACTCACTCTGAGTTCTCAAAAAGGGTTTCTTCAACCCGGGAAGTTAATTAAATACCATTTGGAGGCATTTAATGTTCGAGCAAAAACGGCTGATTTTCGACAAAAGAGATAACACCCCCCCATTACGTCATGCTTCAGAAATGTGGAAAATGGTCCGTTTTCAAATGTTTTATTTTTGAACGTCAGTTCACATTTGTAGGTGGATCATCAGTGTTAGAGCTAAAATTAGCATGTTTAAAGTGATTTTCATGCTTCTTGGGGCCCAAAACACAAGATTTATGGAATGGTTAAAAGTGCATGAAAATGGCCAATTTACTCACTCTGAGTTCTCAAAAAGGGTTTCTTCACCCCGGGAAGTTAATTAAATACCATTTGGAGGCATTTAATGTTCGAGCAAAAACGGCTGATTTTCGACAAAAGAGATAACACCCCCCCATTACGTCATGCTTCAGAAATGTGGAAAATGGTCCGTTTTCAAATGTTTTATTTTTGAACGTCAGTTCACATTTGTAGGTGGATCATCAGTGTTAGAGCTAAAATTAGCATGTTTAAAGTGATTTTCATGCTTCCAGGGGCTCGGGAAGTTAATTAAATACCATTTGGAGGCATTTAATGTTCGAGCAAAAACGGCTGATTTTCGACAAAAGAGATAACACCCCCCCATTAAGTCATGCTTCAGAAATGTGGAAAATGGTCCGTTTTCAAATGTTTTATTTTTGAACGTCAGTTCACATTTGTAGGTGGATCATCAGTGTTAGAGCTAAAATTAGCATGTTTAAAGTGATTTTCATGCTTCCAGGGGCTCGGGAAGTTAATTAAATACCATTTGGAGGCATTTAATGTTCGAGCAAAAACGGCTGATTTTCGACAAAAGAGATAACACCCCCCCATTACGTAATGCTTCAGAAATGTGGAAAATGGTCCGTTTTCAAATGTTTTATTTTTGAACGTCAGTTCACATTTGTAGGTGGATCATCAGTGTTAGAGCTAAAATTAGCATGTTTAAAGTGATTTTCATGCTTCCAGGGGCTCGGGAAGTTAATTAAATACCATTTGGAGGCATTTAATGTTCGAGCAAAAACGGCTGATTTTCGACAAAAGAGATAACACCCCCCATTACGTCATGCTTCAGAAATGTGGAAAATGGTCCGCTTTCAAATGTTTTATTTTTGAACGTCAGTTCACATTTGTAGGTGGATCATCAGTGTTAGAGCTAAAATTAGCATGTTTAAAGTGATTTTCATGCTTCCAGGGGCTCGGGAAGTTAATTAAATACCATTTGGAGGCATTTAATGTTCGAGCAAAAACGGCTGATTTTCGACAAAAGAGATAACACCCCCCCATTACGTCATGCTTCAGAAATGTGGAAAATGGTCCGTTTTCAAATGTTTTATTTTTGAACGTCAGTTCACATTTGTAGTTGGATCATCAGTGTTAGAGCTAAAATTAGCATGTTTAAAGTGATTTTCATGCTTCTTGGGGCCCAAAACACAAGATTTATGGAATGGTTAAAAGTGCATGAAAATGGCCAATTTACTCACTCTGAGTTCTCAAAAAGGGTTTCTTCACCCCGGGAAGTAAATTAAATACCATTTGGAGGCATTTAATGTTCGAGCAAAAACGGCTGATTTTCGACAAAAGAGATAACACCCCCCATTACGTCATGCTTCAGAAATGTGGAAAATGGTCCGTTTTCAAATGTTTTATTTTTGAACGTCAGTTCACATTTGTAGGTGGATCATCAGTGTTAGAGCTAAAATTAGCATGTTTAAAGTGATTTTCATGCTTCCAGGGGCCCAAAACACAAGATTTATGGAATGGTTAAAAGTGCATGAAAATGGCCAATTTACTCACTCTGAGTTCTCAAAAAGGGTTTCTTCACCCCGGGAAGTTAATTAAATACCATTTGGAGGCATTTAATGTTCGAGCAAAAACGGCTGATTTTCGACAAAAGAGATAACACCCCCCCATTACGTCATGCTTCAGAAATGTGGAAAATGGTCCGTTTTCAAATGTTTTATTTTTGAACGTCAGTTCACATTTGTAGGTGGATCATCAGTGTTAGAGCTAAAATTAGCATGTTTAAAGTGATTTTCATGCTTCTTGGGGCCCAAAACACAAGATTTATGGAATGGTTGAAAGTGCATGAAAATGGCCAATTTACTCACTCTGAGTTCTCAAAAAGGGTTTCTTCACCCCGGGAAGTTAATTAAATACCATTTGGAGGCATTTAATGTTCGAGCAAAAACGGCTGATTTTCGACAAAAGAGATAACACCCCCCCATTACGTCATGCTTCAGAAATGTGGAAAATGGTCCGTTTTCAAATGTTTTATTTTTGAACGTCAGTTCACATTTGTAGGTGGATCATCAGTGTTAGAGCTAAAATTAGCATGTTTAAAGTGATTTTCATGCTTCCAGGGGCCCAAAACACAAGATTTATGGAATGGTTAAAAGTGCATGAAAATGGCCAATTTACTCACTCTGAGTTCTCAAAAAGGGTTTCTTCACCCCGGGAAGTTAATTAAATACCATTTGGAGGCATTTAATGTTCGAGCAAAAATGGCTGATTTTCGACAAAAGAGATAACACCCCCCCATTACGTCATGCTTCAGAAATGTGGAAAATGGTCCGTTTTCAAATGTTTTATTTTTGAACGTCAGTTCACATTTGTAGGTGGATCATCAGTGTTAGAGCTAAAAGTAGCATGTTTAAAGTGATTTTCATGCTTCCAGGGGCCCAAAACACAAGATTTATGGAATGGTTAAAAGTGCATGAAAAAGGCCAATTTACTCACTCTGAGTTCTCAAAAAGGGTTTCTTCACCCCGGGAAGTTAATTAAATACCATTTGGAGGCATTTAATGTTCGAGCAAAAACGGCTGATTTTCGACAAAAGAGATAACACCCCCCCATTACGTCATGCTTCAGAAATGTGGAAAATGGTCCGTTTTCAAATGTTTTATTTTTGAACGTCAGTTCACATTTGTAGGTGGATCATCAGTGTTAGAGCTAAAATTAGCATGTTTAAAGTGATTTTCATGCTTCCAGGGGCCCAAAACACAAGATTTATGGAATGGTTAAAAGTGCATGAAAATGGCCAATTTACTCACTCTGAGTTCTCAAAAAGGGTTTCTTCACCCCGGGAAGTTAATTAAATACCATTTGGAGGCATTTAATGTTAGAGCAAAAACGGCTGATTTTCGACAAAAGAGATAACACCCCCCCATTACGTCATGCTTCAGAAATGTGGAAAATGGTCCGTTTTCAAATGTTTTATTTTTGAACGTCAGTTCACATTTGTAGGTGGATCATCAGTGTTAGAGCTAAAATTAGCATGTTTAAAGTGATTTTCATGCTTCCAGGGGCTCGGGAAGTTAATTAAATACCATTTGGAGGCATTTAATGTTTGAGCAAAAACGGCTGATTTTCGACAAAAGAGATAACACCCCCCCATTACGTCATGCTTCAGAAATGTGGAAAATGGTCCGTTTTCAAATGTTTTATTTTTGAACGTCAGTTCACATTTGTAGGTGGATCATCAGTGTTAGAGCTAAAATTAGCATGTTTAAAGTGATTTTCATGCTTCCAGGGGCCCAAAACACAAGATTTATGGAATGGTTAAAAGCGCATGAAAATGGCCAATTTACTCACTCTGAGTTCTCAAAAAGGGTTTCTTCACCCCGGGAAGTTAATTAAATACCATTTGGAGGCATTTAATGTTCGAGCAAAAACGGCTGATTTTCGACAAAAGAGATAACACCCCCCCATTACGTCATGCTTCAGAAATGTGGAAAATGGTCCGTTTTCAAATGTTTTATTTTTGAACGTCAGTTCACATTTGTAGGTGGATCATCAGTGTTAGAGCTAAAATTAGCATGTTTAAAGTGATTTTCATGCTTCCAGGGGCCCAAAACACAAGATTTATGGAATGGTTAAAAGTGCATGAAAATGGCCAATTTACTCACTCTGAGTTCTCAAAAAGGGTTTCTTCACCCCGGGAAGTTAATTAAATACCATTTGGAGGCATTTAATGTTCGAGCCAAAACGGCTGATTTTCGACAAAAGAGATAACACCCCCCATTACGTCATGCTTCAGAAATGTGGAAAATGGTCCGTTTTCAAATGTTTTATTTTTGAACGTCAGTTCACATTTGTAGGTGGATCATCAGTGTTAGAGCTAAAATTAGCATGTTTAAAGTGATTTTCATGCTTCCAGGGGCTCGGGAAGTTAATTAAATACCATTTGGAGGCATTTAATGTTCGAGCAAAAACGGCTGATTTTCGACAAAAGAGATAACACCCCCCCATTACGTCATGCTTCAGAAATGTGGAAAATGGTCCGTTTTCAAATGTTTTATTTTTGAACGTCAGTTCACATTTGTAGGTGGATCATCAGTGTTAGAGCTAAAATTAGCATGTTTAAAGTGATTTTCATGCTTCCAGGGGCTCGGGAAGTTAATTAAATACCATTTGGAGGCATTTAATGTTCGAGCAAAAACGGCTGATTTTCGACAAAAGAGATAACACCCCCCCATTACGTCATGCTTCAGAAATGTGGAAAATGGTCCGTTTTCAAATGTTTTATTTTTGAACGTTAGTTCACATTTGTAGGTGGATCATCAGTGTTAGAGCTAAAATTAGCATGTTTAAAGTGATTTTCATGCTTCCAGGGGCTCGGGAAGTTAATTAAATACCATTTGGAGGCATTTAATGTTCGAGCAAAAACGGCTGATTTTCGACAAAAGAGATAACACCCCCCCATTACGTCATGCTTCAGAAATGTGGAAAATGGTCCGTTTTCAAATGTTTTATTTTTGAACGTCAGTTCACATTTGTAGGTGGATCATCAGTGTTAGAGCTAAAATTAGCATGTTTAAAGTGATTTTCATGCTTCCAGGGGCTCGGGAAGTTAATTAAATACCATTTGGAGGCATTTAATGTTCGAGCAAAAACGGCAGATTTTCGACAAAAGAGATAACACCCCCCCATTACGTCATGCTTCAGAAATGTGGAAAATGGTCCGTTTTCAAATGTTTTATTTTTGAACGTCAGTTCACATTTGTAGGTGGATCATCAGTGTTAGAGCTAAAATTAGCATGTTTAAAGTGATTTTCATGCTTCCAGGGGCTCGGGAAGTTAATTAAATACCATTTGGAGGCATTTAATGTTCGAGCAAAAACGGCTGATTTTCGACAAAAGAGATAACACCCCCCCATTACGTCATGCTTCAGAAATGTGGAAAATGGTCCGTTTTCAAATGTTTTATTTTTGAACGTCAGTTCACATTTGTAGGTGGATCATCAGTGTTAGAGCTAAAATTAGCATGTTTAAAGTGATTTTCATGCTTCCAGGGGCTCGGGAAGTTAATTAAATACCATTTGGAGGCATTTAATGTTCGAGCAAAAACGGCTGATTTTCGACAAAAGAGATAACACCCCCCCCATTACGTCATGCTTCAGAAATGTGGAAAATGGTCCGTTTTCAAATGTTTTATTTTTGAACGTCAGTTCACATTTGTAGGTGGATCATCAGTGTTAGAGCTAAAATTAGCATGTTTAAAGTGATTTTCATGCTTCCAGGGGCCCAAAACACAAGATTTATGGAATGGTTAAAAGTGCATGAAAATGGCCAATTTACTCACTCTGAGTTCTCAAAAAGGGTTTCTTCACCCCAGGAAGTTAATTAAATACCATTTGGAGGCATTTAATGTTAGAGCAAAAACGGCTGATTTTCGACAAAAGAGATAACACCCCCCATTACGTCATGCTTCAGAAATGTGGAAAATGGTCCGTTTTCAAATGTTTTATTTTTGAACGTCAGTTCACATTTGTAGGTGGATCATCAGTGTTAGAGCTAAAATTAGCATGTTTAAAGTGATTTTCATGCTTCTTGGGGCCCAAAACACAAGATTTATGGAATGGTTAAAAGTGCATGAAAATGGCCAATTTACTCACTCTGAGTTCTCAAAAAGGGTTTCTTCACCCCGGGAAGTTAATTAAATACCATTTGGAGGCATTTAATGTTCGAGCAAAAACGGCTGATTTTCGACAAAAGAGATAACACCCCCCCATTACGTCATGCTTCAGAAATGTGGAAAATGGTCCGTTTTCAAATGTTTTATTTTTGAACGTCAGTTCACATTTGTAGGTGGATCATCAGTGTTAGAGCTAAAATTAGCATGTTTAAAGTGATTTTCATGCTTCCAGGGGCTCGGGAAGTTAATTAAATACCATTTGGAGGCATTTAATGTTCGAGCAAAAACGGCTGATTTTCGACAAAAGAGATAACACCCCCCCATTAAGTCATGCTTCAGAAATGTGGAAAATGGTCCGTTTTCAAATGTTTTATTTTTGAACGTCAGTTCACATTTGTAGGTGGATCATCAGTGTTAGAGCTAAAATTAGCATGTTTAAAGTGATTTTCATGCTTCCAGGGGCTCGGGAAGTTAATTAAATACCATTTGGAGGCATTTAATGTTCGAGCAAAAACGGCTGATTTTCGACAAAAGAGATAACACCCCCCCATTACGTAATGCTTCAGAAATGTGGAAAATGGTCCGTTTTCAAATGTTTTATTTTTGAACGTCAGTTCACATTTGTAGGTGGATCATCAGTGTTAGAGCTAAAATTAGCATGTTTAAAGTGATTTTCATGCTTCCAGGGGCTCGGGAAGTTAATTAAATACCATTTGGAGGCATTTAATGTTCGAGCAAAAACGGCTGATTTTCGACAAAAGAGATAACACCCCCCATTACGTCATGCTTCAGAAATGTGGAAAATGGTCCGTTTTCAAATGTTTTATTTTTGAACGTCAGTTCACATTTGTAGGTGGATCATCAGTGTTAGAGCTAAAATTAGCATGTTTAAAGTGATTTTCATGCTTCCAGGGGCTCGGGAAGTTAATTAAATACCATTTGGAGGCATTTAATGTTCGAGCAAAAACGGCTGATTTTCGACAAAAGAGATAACACCCCCCCATTACGTCATGCTTCAGAAATGTGGAAAATGGTCCGTTTTCAAATGTTTTATTTTTGAACGTCAGTTCACATTTGTAGTTGGATCATCAGTGTTAGAGCTAAAATTAGCATGTTTAAAGTGATTTTCATGCTTCTTGGGGCCCAAAACACAAGATTTATGGAATGGTTAAAAGTGCATGAAAATGGCCAATTTACTCACTCTGAGTTCTCAAAAAGGGTTTCTTCACCCCGGGAAGTAAATTAAATACCATTTGGAGGCATTTAATGTTCGAGCAAAAACGGCTGATTTTCGACAAAAGAGATAACACCCCCCATTACGTCATGCTTCAGAAATGTGGAAAATGGTCCGTTTTCAAATGTTTTATTTTTGAACGTCAGTTCACATTTGTAGGTGGATCATCAGTGTTAGAGCTAAAATTAGCATGTTTAAAGTGATTTTCATGCTTCCAGGGGCCCAAAACACAAGATTTATGGAATGGTTAAAAGTGCATGAAAATGGCCAATTTACTCACTCTGAGTTCTCAAAAAGGGTTTCTTCACCCCGGGAAGTTAATTAAATACCATTTGGAGGCATTTAATGTTCGAGCAAAAACGGCTGATTTTCGACAAAAGAGATAACACCCCCCCATTACGTCATGCTTCAGAAATGTGGAAAATGGTCCGTTTTCAAATGTTTTATTTTTGAACGTCAGTTCACATTTGTAGGTGGATCATCAGTGTTAGAGCTAAAATTAGCATGTTTAAAGTGATTTTCATGCTTCTTGGGGCCCAAAACACAAGATTTATGGAATGGTTGAAAGTGCATGAAAATGGCCAATTTACTCACTCTGAGTTCTCAAAAAGGGTTTCTTCACCCCGGGAAGTTAATTAAATACCATTTGGAGGCATTTAATGTTCGAGCAAAAACGGCTGATTTTCGACAAAAGAGATAACACCCCCCCATTACGTCATGCTTCAGAAATGTGGAAAATGGTCCGTTTTCAAATGTTTTATTTTTGAACGTCAGTTCACATTTGTAGGTGGATCATCAGTGTTAGAGCTAAAATTAGCATGTTTAAAGTGATTTTCATGCTTCCAGGGGCCCAAAACACAAGATTTATGGAATGGTTAAAAGTGCATGAAAATGGCCAATTTACTCACTCTGAGTTCTCAAAAAGGGTTTCTTCACCCCGGGAAGTTAATTAAATACCATTTGGAGGCATTTAATGTTCGAGCAAAAATGGCTGATTTTCGACAAAAGAGATAACACCCCCCCATTACGTCATGCTTCAGAAATGTGGAAAATGGTCCGTTTTCAAATGTTTTATTTTTGAACGTCAGTTCACATTTGTAGGTGGATCATCAGTGTTAGAGCTAAAAGTAGCATGTTTAAAGTGATTTTCATGCTTCCAGGGGCCCAAAACACAAGATTTATGGAATGGTTAAAAGTGCATGAAAAAGGCCAATTTACTCACTCTGAGTTCTCAAAAAGGGTTTCTTCACCCCGGGAAGTTAATTAAATACCATTTGGAGGCATTTAATGTTCGAGCAAAAACGGCTGATTTTCGACAAAAGAGATAACACCCCCCCATTACGTCATGCTTCAGAAATGTGGAAAATGGTCCGTTTTCAAATGTTTTATTTTTGAACGTCAGTTCACATTTGTAGGTGGATCATCAGTGTTAGAGCTAAAATTAGCATGTTTAAAGTGATTTTCATGCTTCCAGGGGCCCAAAACACAAGATTTATGGAATGGTTAAAAGTGCATGAAAATGGCCAATTTACTCACTCTGAGTTCTCAAAAAGGGTTTCTTCACCCCGGGAAGTTAATTAAATACCATTTGGAGGCATTTAATGTTAGAGCAAAAACGGCTGATTTTCGACAAAAGAGATAACACCCCCCCATTACGTCATGCTTCAGAAATGTGGAAAATGGTCCGTTTTCAAATGTTTTATTTTTGAACGTCAGTTCACATTTGTAGGTGGATCATCAGTGTTAGAGCTAAAATTAGCATGTTTAAAGTGATTTTCATGCTTCCAGGGGCTCGGGAAGTTAATTAAATACCATTTGGAGGCATTTAATGTTTGAGCAAAAACGGCTGATTTTCGACAAAAGAGATAACACCCCCCCATTACGTCATGCTTCAGAAATGTGGAAAATGGTCCGTTTTCAAATGTTTTATTTTTGAACGTCAGTTCACATTTGTAGGTGGATCATCAGTGTTAGAGCTAAAATTAGCATGTTTAAAGTGATTTTCATGCTTCCAGGGGCCCAAAACACAAGATTTATGGAATGGTTAAAAGCGCATGAAAATGGCCAATTTACTCACTCTGAGTTCTCAAAAAGGGTTTCTTCACCCCGGGAAGTTAATTAAATACCATTTGGAGGCATTTAATGTTCGAGCAAAAACGGCTGATTTTCGACAAAAGAGATAACACCCCCCCATTACGTCATGCTTCAGAAATGTGGAAAATGGTCCGTTTTCAAATGTTTTATTTTTGAACGTCAGTTCACATTTGTAGGTGGATCATCAGTGTTAGAGCTAAAATTAGCATGTTTAAAGTGATTTTCATGCTTCCAGGGGCCCAAAACACAAGATTTATGGAATGGTTAAAAGTGCATGAAAATGGCCAATTTACTCACTCTGAGTTCTCAAAAAGGGTTTCTTCACCCCGGGAAGTTAATTAAATACCATTTGGAGGCATTTAATGTTCGAGCCAAAACGGCTGATTTTCGACAAAAGAGATAACACCCCCCATTACGTCATGCTTCAGAAATGTGGAAAATGGTCCGTTTTCAAATGTTTTATTTTTGAACGTCAGTTCACATTTGTAGGTGGATCATCAGTGTTAGAGCTAAAATTAGCATGTTTAAAGTGATTTTCATGCTTCCAGGGGCTCGGGAAGTTAATTAAATACCATTTGGAGGCATTTAATGTTCGAGCAAAAACGGCTGATTTTCGACAAAAGAGATAACACCCCCCCATTACGTCATGCTTCAGAAATGTGGAAAATGGTCCGTTTTCAAATGTTTTATTTTTGAACGTCAGTTCACATTTGTAGGTGGATCATCAGTGTTAGAGCTAAAATTAGCATGTTTAAAGTGATTTTCATGCTTCCAGGGGCTCGGGAAGTTAATTAAATACCATTTGGAGGCATTTAATGTTCGAGCAAAAACGGCTGATTTTCGACAAAAGAGATAACACCCCCCCATTACGTCATGCTTCAGAAATGTGGAAAATGGTCCGTTTTCAAATGTTTTATTTTTGAACGTTAGTTCACATTTGTAGGTGGATCATCAGTGTTAGAGCTAAAATTAGCATGTTTAAAGTGATTTTCATGCTTCCAGGGGCTCGGGAAGTTAATTAAATACCATTTGGAGGCATTTAATGTTCGAGCAAAAACGGCTGATTTTCGACAAAAGAGATAACACCCCCCCCATTACGTCATGCTTCAGAAATGTGGAAAATGGTCCGTTTTCAAATGTTTTATTTTTGAACGTCAGTTCACATTTGTAGGTGGATCATCAGTGTTAGAGCTAAAATTAGCATGTTTAAAGTGATTTTCATGCTTCCAGGGGCTCGGGAAGTTAATTAAATACCATTTGGAGGCATTTAATGTTCGAGCAAAAACGGCAGATTTTCGACAAAAGAGATAACACCCCCCCATTACGTCATGCTTCAGAAATGTGGAAAATGGTCCGTTTTCAAATGTTTTATTTTTGAACGTCAGTTCACATTTGTAGGTGGATCATCAGTGTTAGAGCTAAAATTAGCATGTTTAAAGTGATTTTCATGCTTCCAGGGGCTCGGGAAGTTAATTAAATACCATTTGGAGGCATTTAATGTTCGAGCAAAAACGGCTGATTTTCGACAAAAGAGATAACACCCCCCCATTACGTCATGCTTCAGAAATGTGGAAAATGGTCCGTTTTCAAATGTTTTATTTTTGAACGTCAGTTCACATTTGTAGGTGGATCATCAGTGTTAGAGCTAAAATTAGCATGTTTAAAGTGATTTTCATGCTTCCAGGGGCTCGGGAAGTTAATTAAATACCATTTGGAGGCATTTAATGTTCGAGCAAAAACGGCTGATTTTCGACAAAAGAGATAACACCCCCCCCATTACGTCATGCTTCAGAAATGTGGAAAATGGTCCGTTTTCAAATGTTTTATTTTTGAACGTCAGTTCACATTTGTAGGTGGATCATCAGTGTTAGAGCTAAAATTAGCATGTTTAAAGTGATTTTCATGCTTCCAGGGGCCCAAAACACAAGATTTATGGAATGGTTAAAAGTGCATGAAAATGGCCAATTTACTCACTCTGAGTTCTCAAAAAGGGTTTCTTCACCCCAGGAAGTTAATTAAATACCATTTGGAGGCATTTAATGTTAGAGCAAAAACGGCTGATTTTCGACAAAAGAGATAACACCCCCCATTACGTCATGCTTCAGAAATGTGGAAAATGGTCCGTTTTCAAATGTTTTATTTTTGAACGTCAGTTCACATTTGTAGGTGGATCATCAGTGTTAGAGCTAAAATTAGCATGTTTAAAGTGATTTTCATGCTTCCAGGGGCCCAAAACACGAGATTTATGGAATGGTTAAAAGTGCATGAAAATGGCCAATTTACTCACTCTGAGTTCTCAAAAAGGGTTTCTTCACCCCGTGAAGTTAATTAAATACCATTTGGAGGCATTTAATGTTCGAGCAAAAACGGCTGATTTTCGACAAAAGAGATAACACCCCCCCATTACGTCATGCTTCAGAAATGTGGAAAATGGTCCGTTTTCAAATGTTTTATTTTTGAACGTCAGTTCACATTTGTAGGTGGATCATCAGTGTTAGAGCTAAAATTAGCATGTTTAAAGTGATTTTCATGCTTCCAGGGGCCCAAAACACAAGATTTATGGAATGGTTAAAAGTGCATGAAAATGGCCAATTTACTCACTCTGAGTTCTCAAAAAGGGTTTCTTCACCCCGGGAAGTTAATTAAATACCATTTGGAGGCATTTAATGTTCGAGCAAAAACGGCTGATTTTCGACAAAAGAGATAACACCCCCCCCATTACGTCATGCTTCAGAAATGTGGAAAATGGTCCGTTTTCAAATGTTTTATTTTTGAACGTCAGTTCACATTTGTAGGTGGATCATCAGTGTTAGAGCTAAAATTAGCATGTTTAAAGTGATTTTCATGCTTCCAGGGGCCCAAAACACAAGATTTATGGAATGGTTAAAAGTGCATGAAAATGGCCAATTTACTCACTCTGAGTTCTCAAAAAGGGTTTCTTCACCCCGGGAAGTTAATTAAATACCATTTGGAGGCATTTAATGTTCGAGCAAAAACGGCTGATTTTCGACAAAAGAGATAACACCCCCCCCATTACGTCATGCTTCAGAAATGTGGAAAATGGTCCGTTTTCAAATGTTTTATTTTTGAACGTCAGTTCACATTTGTAGGTGGATCATCAGTGTTAGAGCTAAAATTAGCATGTTTAAAGTGATTTTCATGCTTCCAGGGGCCCAAAACACAAGATTTATGGAATGGTTAAAAGTGCATGAAAATGGCCAATTTACTCACTCTGAGTTCTCAAAAAGGGTTTCTTCACCCCGGGAAGTTAATTAAATACCATTTGGAGGCATTTAATGTTAGAGCAAAAACGGCTGATTTTCGACAAAAGAGATAACACCCCCCCATTACGTCATGCTTCAGAAATGTGGAAAATGGTCCGTTTTCAAATGTTTTATTTTTGAACGTCAGTTCACATTTGTAGGTGGATCATCAGTGTTAGAGCTAAAATTAGCATGTTTAAAGTGATTTTCATGCTTCCAGGGGCCCAAAACACAAGATTTATGGAATGGTTAAAAGTGCATGAAAATGGCCAATTTACTCACTCTGAGTTCTCAAAAAGGGTTTCTTCACCCCGGGAAGTTAATTAAATACCATTTGGAGGCATTTAATGTTCGAGCAAAAACGGCTGATTTTCGACAAAAGAGATAACACCCCCCCATTACGTCATGCTTCAGAAATGTGGAAAATGGTCCGTTTTCAAATGTTTTATTTTTGAACGTCAGTTCACATTTGTAGGTGGATCATCAGTGTTAGAGCTAAAATTAGCATGCTTAAAGTGATTTTCATGCTTCCAGGGGCCCAAAACACAAGATTTATGGAATGGTTAAAAGTGCATGAAAATGGCCAATTTACTCACTCTGAGTTCTCAAAAAGGGTTTCTTCACCCCGGGAAGTTAATTAAATACCATTTGGAGGCATTTAATGTTCGAGCAAAAACGGCTGATTTTCGACAAAAGAGATAACACCCCCCCATTACGTCATGCTTCAGAAATGTGGAAAATGGTCCGTTTTCAAATGTTTTATTTTTGAACGTCAGTTCACATTTGTAGGTGGATCATCAGTGTTAGAGCTAAAATTAGCATGTTTAAAGTGATTTTCATGCTTCCAGGGGCTCGGGAAGTTAATTAAATACCATTTGGAGGCATTTAATGTTCGAGCAAAAACGGCTGATTTTCGACAAAAGAGATAACACCCCCCCATTACGTCATGCTTCAGAAATGTGGAAAATGGTCCGTTTTCAAATGTTTTATTTTTGAACGTCAGTTCACATTTGTAGGTGGATCATCAGTGTTAGAGCTAAAATTAGCATGTTTAAAGTGATTTTCATGCTTCCAGGTGCTCGGGAAGATAATTAAATACCATTTGGAGGCATTTAATGTTCGAGCAAAAACGGCTGATTTTCGACAAAAGAGATAACACCCCCCCATTACGTCATGCTTCAGAAATGTGGAAAATGGTCCGTTTTCAAATGTTTTATTTTTGAACGTCAGTTCACATTTGTAGGTGGATCATCAGTGTTAGAGCTAAAATTAGCATGTTTAAAGTGATTTTCATGCTTCCAGGGGCTCGGGAAGTTAATTAAATACCATTTGGAGGCATTTAATGTTCGAGCAAAAACGGCTGATTTTCGACAAAAGAGATAACACCCCCCCATTACGTCATGCTTCAGAAATGTGGAAAATGGTCCGTTTTCAAATGTTTTATTTTTGAACGTCAGTTCACATTTGTAGGTGGATCATCAGTGTTAGAGCTAAAATTAGCATGTTTAAAGTGATTTTCATGCTTCCAGGGGCTCGGGAAGTTAATTAAATACCATTTGGAGGCATTTAATGTTCGAGCAAAAACGGCTGATTTTCGACAAAAGAGATAACACCCCCCCATTACGTCATGCTTCAGAAATGTGGAAAATGGTCCGTTTTCAAATGTTTTATTTTTGAACGTCAGTTCACATTTGTAGGTGGATCATCAGTGTTAGAGCTAAAATTAGCATGTTTAAAGTGATGTTCATGCTTCCAGGGGCTCGGGAAGTTAATTAAATACCATTTGGAGGCATTTAATGTTCGAGCAAAAACGGCTGATTTTCGACAAAAGAGATAACACCCCCCCATTACGTCATGCTTCAGAAATGTGGAAAATGGTCCGTTTTCAAATGTTTTATTTTTGAACGTCAGTTCACATTTGTAGGTGGATCATCAGTGTTAGAGCTAAAATTAGCATGTTTAAAGTGATTTTCATGCTTCCAGGGGCCCAAAACACAAGATTTATGGAATGGTTAAAAGTGCATGAAAATGGCCAATTTACTCACTCTGAGTTCTCAAAAAGGGTTTCTTCACCCCGGGAAGTTAATTAAATACCATTTGGAGGCATTTAATGTTCGAGCAAAAACGGCTGATTTTCGACAATAGAGATAACACCCCCCCATTACGTCATGCTTCAGAAATGTGGAAAATGGTCCGTTTTCAAATGTTTTATTTTTGAACGTCAGTTCACATTTGTAGGTGGATCATCAGTGTAAGAGCTAAAATTAGCATGTTTAAAGTGATTTTCATGCTTCCAGGGGCTCGGGAAGTTAATTAAATACCATTTGGAGGCATTTAATGTTCGAGCAAAAACGGCTGATTTTCGACAAAAGAGATAACACCCCCCCATTACGTCATGCTTCAGAAATGTGGAAAATGGTCCGTTTTCAAATGTTTTATTTTTGAACGTCAGTTCACATTTGTAGGTGGATCATCAGTGTTAGAGCTAAAATTAGCATGTTTAAAGTGATTTTCATGCTTCCAGGGGCCCAAAACACAAGATTTATGGAATGGTTAAAAGTGCATGAAAATGGCCAATTTACTCACTCTGAGTTCTCAAAAAGGGTTTCTTCACCCCGGGAAGTTAATTAAATACCATTTGGAGGCATTTAATGTTCGAGCAAAAACGGCTGATTTTCGACAAAAGAGATAACACCCCCCCATTACGTCATGCTTCAGAAATGTGGAAAATGGTCCGTTTTCAAATGTTTTATTTTTGAACGTCAGTTCACATTTGTAGGTGGATCATCAGTGTTAGAGCTAAAATTAGCATGTTTAAAGTGATTTTCATGCTTCTTGGGGCCCAAAACACAAGATTTATGGAATGGTTAAAAGTGCATGAAAATGGCCAATTTACTCACTCTGAGTTCTCAAAAAGGGTTTCTTCACCCCGGGAAGTTAATTAAATACCATTTGGAGGCATTTAATGTTCGAGCAAAAACGGCTGATTTTCGACAAAAGAGATAACACCCCCCCATTACGTCATGCTTCAGAAATGTGGAAAATGGTCCGTTTTCAAATGTTTTATTTTTGAACGTCAGTTCACATTTGTAGGTGGATCATCAGTGTTAGAGCTAAAATTAGCATGTTTAAAGTGATTTTCATGCTTCCAGGGGCTCGGGAAGTTAATTAAATACCATTTGGAGGCATTTAATGTTCGAGCAAAAACGGCTGATTTTCGACAAAAGAGATAACACCCCCCCATTAAGTCATGCTTCAGAAATGTGGAAAATGGTCCGTTTTCAAATGTTTTATTTTTGAACGTCAGTTCACATTTGTAGGTGGATCATCAGTGTTAGAGCTAAAATTAGCATGTTTAAAGTGATTTTCATGCTTCCAGGGGCTCGGGAAGTTAATTAAATACCATTTGGAGGCATTTAATGTTCGAGCAAAAACGGCTGATTTTCGACAAAAGAGATAACACCCCCCCATTACGTAATGCTTCAGAAATGTGGAAAATGGTCCGTTTTCAAATGTTTTATTTTTGAACGTCAGTTCACATTTGTAGGTGGATCATCAGTGTTAGAGCTAAAATTAGCATGTTTAAAGTGATTTTCATGCTTCCAGGGGCTCGGGAAGTTAATTAAATACCATTTGGAGGCATTTAATGTTCGAGCAAAAACGGCTGATTTTCGACAAAAGAGATAACACCCCCCATTACGTCATGCTTCAGAAATGTGGAAAATGGTCCGTTTTCAAATGTTTTATTTTTGAACGTCAGTTCACATTTGTAGGTGGATCATCAGTGTTAGAGCTAAAATTAGCATGTTTAAAGTGATTTTCATGCTTCCAGGGGCTCGGGAAGTTAATTAAATACCATTTGGAGGCATTTAATGTTCGAGCAAAAACGGCTGATTTTCGACAAAAGAGATAACACCCCCCCATTACGTCATGCTTCAGAAATGTGGAAAATGGTCCGTTTTCAAATGTTTTATTTTTGAACGTCAGTTCACATTTGTAGTTGGATCATCAGTGTTAGAGCTAAAATTAGCATGTTTAAAGTGATTTTCATGCTTCTTGGGGCCCAAAACACAAGATTTATGGAATGGTTAAAAGTGCATGAAAATGGCCAATTTACTCACTCTGAGTTCTCAAAAAGGGTTTCTTCACCCCGGGAAGTAAATTAAATACCATTTGGAGGCATTTAATGATCGAGCAAAAACGGCTGATTTTCGACAAAAGAGATAACACCCCCCATTACGTCATGCTTCAGAAATGTGGAAAATGGTCCGTTTTCAAATGTTTTATTTTTGAACGTCAGTTCACATTTGTAGGTGGATCATCAGTGTTAGAGCTAAAATTAGCATGTTTAAAGTGATTTTCATGCTTCCAGGGGCCCAAAACACAAGATTTATGGAATGGTTAAAAGTGCATGAAAATGGCCAATTTACTCACTCTGAGTTCTCAAAAAGGGTTTCTTCACCCCGGGAAGTTAATTAAATACCATTTGGAGGCATTTAATGTTCGAGCAAAAACGGCTGATTTTCGACAAAAGAGATAACACCCCCCCATTACGTCATGCTTCAGAAATGTGGAAAATGGTCCGTTTTCAAATGTTTTATTTTTGAACGTCAGTTCACATTTGTAGGTGGATCATCAGTGTTAGAGCTAAAATTAGCATGTTTAAAGTGATTTTCATGCTTCTTGGGGCCCAAAACACAAGATTTATGGAATGGTTGAAAGTGCATGAAAATGGCCAATTTACTCACTCTGAGTTCTCAAAAAGGGTTTCTTCACCCCGGGAAGTTAATTAAATACCATTTGGAGGCATTTAATGTTTGAGCAAAAACGGCTGATTTTCGACAAAAGAGATAACACCCCCCCATTACGTCATGCTTCAGAAATGTGGAAAATGGTCCGTTTTCAAATGTTTTATTTTTGAACGTCAGTTCACATTTGTAGGTGGATCATCAGTGTTAGAGCTAAAATTAGCATGTTTAAAGTGATTTTCATGCTTCCAGGGGCCCAAAACACAAGATTTATGGAATGGTTAAAAGTGCATGAAAATGGCCAATTTACTCACTCTGAGTTCTCAAAAAGGGTTTCTTCACCCCGGGAAGTTAATTAAATACCATTTGGAGGCATTTAATGTTCGAGCAAAAACGGCTGATTTTCGACAAAAGAGATAACACCCCCCCATTACGTCATGCTTCAGAAATGTGGAAAATGGTCCGTTTTCAAATGTTTTATTTTTGAACGTCAGTTCACATTTGTAGGTGGATCATCAGTGTTAGAGCTAAAAGTAGCATGTTTAAAGTGATTTTCATGCTTCCAGGGGCCCAAAACACAAGATTTATGGAATGGTTAAAAGTGCATGAAAAAGGCCAATTTACTCACTCTGAGTTCTCAAAAAGGGTTTCTTCACCCCGGGAAGTTAATTAAATACCATTTGGAGGCATTTAATGTTCGAGCAAAAACGGCTGATTTTCGACAAAAGAGATAACACCCCCCCATTACGTCATGCTTCAGAAATGTGGAAAATGGTCCGTTTTCAAATGTTTTATTTTTGAACGTCAGTTCACATTTGTAGGTGGATCATCAGTGTTAGAGCTAAAATTAGCATGTTTAAAGTGATTTTCATGCTTCCAGGGGCCCAAAACACAAGATTTATGGAATGGTTAAAAGTGCATGAAAATGGCCAATTTACTCACTCTGAGTTCTCAAAAAGGGTTTCTTCACCCCGGGAAGTTAATTAAATACCATTTGGAGGCATTTAATGTTCGAGCAAAAACGGCTGATTTTCGACAAAAGAGATAACACCCCCCATTACGTCATGCTTCAGAAATGTGGAAAATGGTCCGTTTTCAAACGTTTTATTTTTGAACGTCAGTTCACATTTGTAGTTGGATCATCAGTGTTAGAGCTAAAATTAGCATGTTTAAAGTGATTTTCATGCTTCTTGGGGCCCAAAACACAAGATTTATGGAATGGTTAAAAGTGCATGAAAATGGCCAATTTACTCACTCTGAGTTCTCAAAAAGGGTTTCTTCACCCCGGGAAGTAAATTAAATACCATTTGGAGGCATTTAATGATCGAGCAAAAACGGCTGATTTTCGACAAAAGAGATAACACCCCCCATTACGTCATGCTTCAGAAATGTGGAAAATGGTCCGTTTTCAAATGTTTTATTTTTGAACGTCAGTTCACATTTGTAGGTGGATCATCAGTGTTAGAGCTAAAATTAGCATGTTTAAAGTGATTTTCATGCTTCCAGGGGCCCAAAACACAAGATTTATGGAATGGTTAAAAGTGCATGAAAATGGCCAATTTACTCACTCTGAGTTCTCAAAAAGGGTTTCTTCACCCCGGGAAGTTAATTAAATACCATTTGGAGGCATTTAATGTTCCAGCAAAAACGGCTGATTTTCGACAAAAGAGATAACACCCCCCCATTACGTCATGCTTCAGAAATGTGGAAAATGGTCCGTTTTCAAATGTTTTATTTTTGAACGTCAGTTCACATTTGTAGGTGGATCATCAGTGTTAGAGCTAAAATTAGCATGTTTAAAGTGATTTTCATGCTTCTTGGGGCCCAAAACACAAGATTTATGGAATGGTTGAAAGTGCATGAAAATGGCCAATTTACTCACTCTGAGTTCTCAAAAAGGGTTTCTTCACCCCGGGAAGTTAATTAAATACCATTTGGAGGCATTTAATGTTTGAGCAAAAACGGCTGATTTTCGACAAAAGAGATAACACCCCCCCATTACGTCATGCTTCAGAAATGTGGAAAATGGTCCGTTTTCAAATGTTTTATTTTTGAACGTCAGTTCACATTTGTAGGTGGATCATCAGTGTTAGAGCTAAAATTAGCATGTTTAAAGTGATTTTCATGCTTCCAGGGGCCCAAAACACAAGATTTATGGAATGGTTAAAAGTGCATGAAAATGGCCAATTTACTCACTCTGAGTTCTCAAAAAGGGTTTCTTCACCCCGGGAAGTTAATTAAATACCATTTGGAGGCATTTAATGTTCGAGCAAAAACGGCTGATTTTCGACAAAAGAGATAACACCCCCCCATTACGTCATGCTTCAGAAATGTGGAAAATGGTCCGTTTTCAAATGTTTTATTTTTGAACGTCAGTTCACATTTGTAGGTGGATCATCAGTGTTAGAGCTAAAAGTAGCATGTTTAAAGTGATTTTCATGCTTCCAGGGGCCCAAAACACAAGATTTATGGAATGGTTAAAAGTGCATGAAAAAGGCCAATTTACTCACTCTGAGTTCTCAAAAAGGGTTTCTTCACCCCGGGAAGTTAATTAAATACCATTTGGAGGCATTTAATGTTCGAGCAAAAACGGCTGATTTTCGACAAAAGAGATAACACCCCCCCATTACGTCATGCTTCAGAAATGTGGAAAATGGTCCGTTTTCAAATGTTTTATTTTTGAACGTCAGTTCACATTTGTAGGTGGATCATCAGTGTTAGAGCTAAAATTAGCATGTTTAAAGTGATTTTCATGCTTCCAGGGGCCCAAAACACAAGATTTATGGAATGGTTAAAAGTGCATGAAAATGGCCAATTTACTCACTCTGAGTTCTCAAAAAGGGTTTCTTCACCCCGGGAAGTTAATTAAATACCATTTGGAGGCATTTAATGTTCGAGCAAAAACGGCTGATTTTCGACAAAAGAGATAACACCCCCCATTACGTCATGCTTCAGAAATGTGGAAAATGGTCCGTTTTCAAACGTTTTATTTTTGAACGTCAGTTCACATTTGTAGGTGGATCATCAGTGTTAGAGCTAAAATTAGCATGTTTAAAGTGATTTTCATGCTTCCAGGGGCCCAAAACACAAGATTTATGGAATGGTTAAAAGTGCATGAAAATGGCCAATTTACTCACTCTGAGTTCTCAAAAAGGGTTTCTTTACCCCGGGAAGTTAATTAAATACCATTTGGAGGCATTTAATGTTCGAGCAAAAACGGCTGATTTTCGACAAAAGAGATAACACCCCCCCCATTACGTCATGCTTCAGAAATGTGGAAAATGGTCCGTTTTCAAATGTTTTATTTTTGAACGTCAGTTCACATTTGTAGGTGGATCATCAGTGTTAGAGCTAAAATTAGCATGTTTAAAGTGATTTTCATGCTTCCAGGGGCCCAAAACACAAGATTTATGGAATGGTTAAAAGTGCATGAAAATGGCCAATTTACTCACTCTGAGTTCTCAAAAAGGGTTTCTTCACCCCGGGAAGTTAATTAAATACCATTTGGAGGCATTTAATGTTCGAGCAAAAACGGCAGATTTTCGACAAAAGAGATAACACCCCCCCATTACGTCATGCTTCAGAAATGTGGAAAATGGTCCGTTTTCAAATGTTTTATTTTTGAACGTCAGTTCACATTTGTAGGTGGATCATCAGTGTTAGAGCTAAAATTAGCATGTTTAAAGTGATTTTCATGCTTCCAGGGGCCCAAAACACAAGATTTATGGAATGGTTAAAAGTGCATGAAAATGGCCAATTTACTCACTCTGAGTTCTCAAAAAGGGTTTCTTCACCCCGGGAAGTTAATTAAATACCATTTGGAGGCATTTAATGTTCGAGCAAAAATGGCTGATTTTCGACAAAAGAGATAACACCCCCCCATTACGTCATGCTTCAGAAATGTGGAAAATGGTCTGTTTTCAAATGTTTTATTTTTGAACGTCAGTTCACATTTGTAGGTGGATCATCAGTGTTAGAGCTAAAATTAGCATGTTTAAAGTGATTTTCATGCTTCCAGGGGCTCGGGAAGTTAATTAAATACCATTTGGAGGCATTTAATGTTCGAGCAAAAACGGCTGATTTTCGACAAAAGAGATAACACCCCCCCATTACGTCATGCTTCAGAAATGTGGAAAATGGTCCGTTTTCAAATGTTTTATTTTTGAACGTCAGTTCACATTTGTAGGTGGATCATCAGTGTTAGAGCTAAAATTAGCATGTTTAAAGTGATTTTCATGCTTCCAGGGGCTCGGGAAGTTAATTAAATACCATTTGGAGGCATTTAATGTTCGAGCAAAAACGGCTGATTTTCGACAAAAGAGATAACACCCCCCCATTACGTCATGCTTCAGAAATGTGGAAAATGGTCCGTTTTCAAATGTTTTATTTTTGAACGTCAGTTCACATTTGTAGATGGATCATCAGTGTTAGAGCTAAAATTAGCATGTTTAAAGTGATTTTCATGCTTCCAGGGGCTCGGGAAGTTAATTAAATACCATTTGGAGGCATTTAATGTTCGAGCAAAAACGGCTGATTTTCGACAAAAGAGATAACACCCTCCCATTACGTCATGCTTCAGAAATGTGGAAAATGGTCCGTTTTCAAATGTTTTATTTTTGAACGTCAGTTCACATTTGTAGGTGGATCATCAGTGTTAGAGCTAAAATTAGCATGTTTAAAGTGATTTTCATGCTTCCAGGGGCCCAAAACACAAGATTTATGGAATGGTTAAAAGTGCATGAAAATGGCCAATTTACTCACTCTGAGTTCTCAAAAAGGGTTTCTTCACCCCGGGAAGTTAATTAAATACCATTTGGAGGCATTTAATGTTCGAGCAAAAACGGCTGATTTTCGACAAAAGAGATAACACCCCCCCATTACGTCATGCTTCAGAAATGTGGAAAATGGTCCGTTTTCAAATGTTTTATTTTTGAACGTCAGTTCACATTTGTACGTGGATCATCAGTGTTAGAGCTAAAATTAGCATGTTTAAAGTGATTTTCATGCTTCCAGGGGCTCGGGAAGTTAATTAAATACCATTTGGAGGCATTTAATGTTCGAGCAAAAACGGCTGATTTTCGACAAAAGAGATAACACCCCCCCATTACGTCATGCTTCAGAAATGTGGAAAATGGTCCATTTTCAAATGTTTTATTTTTGAACGTCAGTTCACATTTGTAGGTGGATCATCAGTGTTAGAGCTAAAATTAGCATGTTTAAAGTGATTTTCATGCTTCCAGGGGCCCAAAACACAAGATTTATGGAATGGTTAAAAGTGCATGAAAATGGCCAATTTACTCACTCTGAGTTCTCAAAAAGGGTTTCTTCACCCCGGGAAGTTAATTAAATACCATTTGGAGGCATTTAATGTTCGAGCAAAAACGGCTGATTTTCGACAAAAGAGATAACACCCCCCCATTACGTCATGCTTCAGAAATGTGGAAAATGGTCCGTTTTCAAATGTTTTATTTTTGAACGTCAGTTCACATTTGTAGGTGGATCATCAGTGTTAGAGCTAAAATTAGCATGTTTAAAGTGATTTTCATGCTTCCAGGGGCTCGGGAAGTTAATTAAATACCATTTGGAGGCATTTAATGTTCGAGCAAAAACGGCTGATTTTCGACAAAAGAGATAACACCCCCCCATTACGTCATGCTTCAGAAATGTGGAAAATGGTCCGTTTTCAAATGTTTTATTTTTGAACGTCAGTTCACATTTGTAGGTGGATCATCAGTGTTAGAGCTAAAATTAGCATGTTTAAAGTGATTTTCATGCTTCCAGGGGCTCGGGAAGTTAATTAAATACCATTTGGAGGCATTTAATGTTCGAGCAAAAACGGCTGATTTTCGACAAAAGAGATAACACCCCCCCATTACGTCATGCTTCAGAAATGTGGAAAATGGTCCGTTTTCAAATGTTTTATTTTTGAACGTCAGTTCACATTTGTAGGTGGATCATCAGTGTTAGAGCTAAAATTAGCATGTTTAAAGTGATTTTCATGCTTCCAGGGGCTCGGGAAGTTAATTAAATACCATTTGGAGGCATTTAATGTTAGAGCAAAAACGGCTGATTTTCGACAAAAGAGATAACACCCCCCCATTACGTCATGCTTCAGAAATGTGGAAAATGGTCTGTTTTCAAATGTTTTATTTTTGAACGTCAGTTCACATTTGTAGGTGGATCATCAGTGTTAGAGCTAAAATTAGCATGTTTAAAGTGATTTTCATGCTTCCAGGGGCTCGGGAAGTTAATTAAATACCATTTGGAGGCATTTAATGTTCGAGCAAAAACGGCTGATTTTCGACAAAAGAGATAACACCCCCCCATTACGTCATGCTTCAGAAATGTGGAAAATGGCCCGTTTTCAAATGTTTTATTTTTGAACGTCAGTTCACATTTGTAGGTGGATCATCAGTGTTAGAGCTAAAATTAGCATGTTTAAAGTGATTTTCATGCTTCCAGGGGCTCGGGAAGTTAATTAAATACCATTTGGAGGCATTTAATGTTCGAGCAAAAACGGCTGATTTTCGACAAAAGAGATAACACCCCCCCCATTACGTCATGCTTCAGAAATGTGGAAAATGGTCCGTTTTCAAATGTTTTATTTTTGAACGTCAGTTCACATTTGTAGGTGGATCATCAGTGTTAGAGCTAAAATTAGCATGTTTAAAGTGATTTTCATGCTTCCAGGGGCCCAAAACACAAGATTTATGGAATGGTTAAAAGTGCATGAAAATGGCCAATTTACTCACTCTGAGTTCTCAAAAAGGGTTTCTTCACCCCGGGAAGTTAATTAAATACCATTTGGAGGCATTTAATGTTAGAGCAAAAACGGCTGATTTTCGACAAAAGAGATAACACCCCCCCATTACGTCATGCTTCAGAAATGTGGAAAATGGTCCGTTTTCAAATGTTTTATTTTTGAACGTCAGTTCACATTTGTAGGTGGATCATCAGTGTTAGAGCTAAAATTAGCATGTTTAAAGTGATTTTCATGCTTCCAGGGGCCCAAAACACAAGATTTATGGAATGGTTAAAAGTGCATGAAAATGGCCAATTTACTCACTCTGAGTTCTCAAAAAGGGTTTCTTCACCCCGGGAAGTTAATTAAATACCATTTGGAGGCATTTAATGTTCGAGCAAAAACGGCTGATTTTCGACAAAAGAGATAACACCCCCCCATTACGTCATGCTTCAGAAATGTGGAAAATGGTCCGTTTTCAAATGTTTTATTTTTGAACGTCAGTTCACATTTGTAGGTGGATCATCAGTGTTAGAGCTAAAATTAGCATGTTTAAAGTGATTTTCATGCTTCCAGGGGCCCAAAACACAAGATTTATGGAATGGTTAAAAGTGCATGAAAATGGCCAATTTACTCACTCTGAGTTCTCAAAAAGGGTTTCTTCACCCCGGGAAGTTAATTAAATACCATTTGGAGGCATTTAATGTTCGAGCAAAAACGGCTGATTTTCGACAAAAGAGATAACACCCCCCCCATTACGTCATGCTTCAGAAATGTGGAAAATGGTCCGTTTTCAAATGTTTTATTTTTGAACGTCAGTTCACATTTGTAGGTGGATCATCAGTGTTAGAGCTAAAATTAGCATGTTTAAAGTGATTTTCATGCTTCCAGGGGCCCAAAACACAAGATTTATGGAATGGTTAAAAGTGCATGAAAATGGCCAATTTACTCACTCTGAGTTCTCAAAAAGGGTTTCTTCACCCCGGGAAGTTAATTAAATACCATTTGGAGGCATTTAATGTTCGAGCAAAAACGGCTGATTTTCGACAAAAGAGATAACACCCCCCCATTACGTCATGCTTCAGAAATGTGGAAAATGGTCCGTTTTCAAATGTTTTATTTTTGAACGTCAGTTCACATTTGTAGGTGGATCATCAGTGTTAGAGCTAAAATTAGCATGTTTAAAGTGATTTTCATGCTTCCAGGGGCCCAAAACACAAGATTTATGGAATGGTTAAAAGTGCATGAAAATGGCCAATTTACTCACTCTGAGTTCTCAAAAAGGGTTTCTTCACCCCGGGAAGTTAATTAAATACCATTTGGAGGCATTTAATGTTAGAGCAAAAACGGCTGATTTTCGACAAAAGAGATAACACCCCCCCATTACGTCATGCTTCAGAAATGTGGAAAATGGTCCGTTTTCAAATGTTTTATTTTTGAACGTCAGTTCACATTTGTAGGTGGATCATCAGTGTTAGAGCTAAAATTAGCATGTTTAAAGTGATTTTCATGCTTCCAGGGGCCCAAAACACAAGATTTATGGAATGGTTAAAAGTGCATGAAAATGGCCAATTTACTCACTCTGAGTTCTCAAAAAGGGTTTCTTCACCCCGGGAAGTTAATTAAATACCATTTGGAGGCATTTAATGTTCGAGCAAAAACGGCTGATTTTCGACAAAAGAGATAACACCCCCCCATTACGTCATGCTTCAGAAATGTGGAAAATGGTCCGTTTTCAAATGTTTTATTTTTGAACGTCAGTTCACATTTGTAGGTGGATCATCAGTGTTAGAGCTAAAATTAGCATGTTTAAAGTGATTTTCATGCTTCCAGGGGCCCAAAACACAAGATTTATGGAATGGTTAAAAGTGCATGAAAATGGCCAATTTACTCACTCTGAGTTCTCAAAAAGGGTTTCTTCACCCCGGGAAGTTAATTAAATACCATTTGGAGGCATTTAATGTTCGAGCAAAAACGGCTGATTTTCGACAAAAGAGATAACACCCCCCATTACGTCATGCTTCAGAAATGTGGAAAATGGTCCGTTTTCAAATGTTTTATTTTTGAACGTCAGTTCACATTTGTAGGTGGATCATCAGTGTTAGAGCTAAAATTAGCATGTTTAAAGTGATTTTCATGCTTCCAGGTGCTCGGGAAGATAATTAAATACCATTTGGAGGCATTTAATGTTCGAGCAAAAACGGCTGATTTTCGACAAAAGAGATAACACCCCCCCATTACGTCATGCTTCAGAAATGTGGAAAATGGTCCGTTTTCAAATGTTTTATTTTTGAACGTCAGTTCACATTTGTAGGTGGATCATCAGTGTTAGAGCTAAAATTAGCATGTTTAAAGTGATTTTCATGCTTCCAGGGGCTCGGGAAGTTAATTAAATACCATTTGGAGGCATTTAATGTTCGAGCAAAAACGGCTGATTTTCGACAAAAGAGATAACACCCCCCCATTACGTCATGCTTCAGAAATGTGGAAAATGGTCCGTTTTCAAATGTTTTATTTTTGAACGTCAGTTCACATTTGTAGGTGGATCATCAGTGTTAGAGCTAAAATTAGCATGTTTAAAGTGATTTTCATGCTTCCAGGGGCTCGGGAAGTTAATTAAATACCATTTGGAGGCATTTAATGTTCGAGCAAAAACGGCTGATTTTCGACAAAAGAGATAACACCCCCCCATTACGTCATGCTTCAGAAATGTGGAAAATGGTCCGTTTTCAAATGTTTTATTTTTGAACGTCAGTTCACATTTGTAGGTGGATCATCAGTGTTAGAGCTAAAATTAGCATGTTTAAAGTGATGTTCATGCTTCCAGGGGCTCGGGAAGTTAATTAAATACCATTTGGAGGCATTTAATGTTCGAGCAAAAACGGCTGATTTTCGACAAAAGAGATAACACCCCCCCATTACGTCATGCTTCAGAAATGTGGAAAATGGTCCGTTTTCAAATGTTTTATTTTTGAACGTCAGTTCACATTTGTAGGTGGATCATCAGTGTTAGAGCTAAAATTAGCATGTTTAAAGTGATTTTCATGCTTCCAGGGGCCCAAAACACAAGATTTATGGAATGGTTAAAAGTGCATGAAAATGGCCAATTTACTCACTCTGAGTTCTCAAAAAGGGTTTCTTCACCCCGGGAAGTTAATTAAATACCATTTGGAGGCATTTAATGTTCGAGCAAAAACGGCTGATTTTCGACAATAGAGATAACACCCCCCCATTACGTCATGCTTCAGAAATGTGGAAAATGGTCCGTTTTCAAATGTTTTATTTTTGAACGTCAGTTCACATTTGTAGGTGGATCATCAGTGTTAGAGCTAAAATTAGCATGTTTAAAGTGATTTTCATGCTTCCAGGGGCTCGGGAAGTTAATTAAATACCATTTGGAGGCATTTAATGTTCGAGCAAAAACGGCTGATTTTCGACAAAAGAGATAACACCCCCCCATTACGTCATGCTTCAGAAATGTGGAAAATGGTCCGTTTTCAAATGTTTTATTTTTGAACGTCAGTTCACATTTGTAGGTGGATCATCAGTGTTAGAGCTAAAATTAGCATGTTTAAAGTGATTTTCATGCTTCCAGGGGCCCAAAACACAAGATTTATGGAATGGTTAAAAGTGCATGAAAATGGCCAATTTACTCACTCTGAGTTCTCAAAAAGGGTTTCTTCAACCCGGGAAGTTAATTAAATACCATTTGGAGGCATTTAATGTTCGAGCAAAAACGGCTGATTTTCGACAAAAGAGATAACACCCCCCCATTACGTCATGCTTCAGAAATGTGGAAAATGGTCCGTTTTCAAATGTTTTATTTTTGAACGTCAGTTCACATTTGTAGGTGGATCATCAGTGTTAGAGCTAAAATTAGCATGTTTAAAGTGATTTTCATGCTTCTTGGGGCCCAAAACACAAGATTTATGGAATGGTTAAAAGTGCATGAAAATGGCCAATTTACTCACTCTGAGTTCTCAAAAAGGGTTTCTTCACCCCGGGAAGTTAATTAAATACCATTTGGAGGCATTTAATGTTCGAGCAAAAACGGCTGATTTTCGACAAAAGAGATAACACCCCCCCATTACGTCATGCTTCAGAAATGTGGAAAATGGTCCGTTTTCAAATGTTTTATTTTTGAACGTCAGTTCACATTTGTAGGTGGATCATCAGTGTTAGAGCTAAAATTAGCATGTTTAAAGTGATTTTCATGCTTCCAGGGGCTCGGGAAGTTAATTAAATACCATTTGGAGGCATTTAATGTTCGAGCAAAAACGGCTGATTTTCTACAAAAGAGATAACACCCCCCCATTAAGTCATGCTTCAGAAATGTGGAAAATGGTCCGTTTTCAAATGTTTTATTTTTGAACGTCAGTTCACATTTGTAGGTGGATCATCAGTGTTAGAGCTAAAATTAGCATGTTTAAAGTGATTTTCATGCTTCCAGGGGCTCGGGAAGTTAATTAAATACCATTTGGAGGCATTTAATGTTCGAGCAAAAACGGCTGATTTTCGACAAAAGAGATAACACCCCCCCATTACGTAATGCTTCAGAAATGTGGAAAATGGTCCGTTTTCAAATGTTTTATTTTTGAACGTCAGTTCACATTTGTAGGTGGATCATCAGTGTTAGAGCTAAAATTAGCATGTTTAAAGTGATTTTCATGCTTCCAGGGGCTCGGGAAGTTAATTAAATACCATTTGGAGGCATTTAATGTTCGAGCAAAAACGGCTGATTTTCGACAAAAGAGATAACACCCCCCATTACGTCATGCTTCAGAAATGTGGAAAATGGTCCGTTTTCAAATGTTTTATTTTTGAACGTCAGTTCACATTTGTAGGTGGATCATCAGTGTTAGAGCTAAAATTAGCATGTTTAAAGTGATTTTCATGCTTCCAGGGGCTCGGGAAGTTAATTAAATACCATTTGGAGGCATTTAATGTTCGAGCAAAAACGGCTGATTTTCGACAAAAGAGATAACACCCCCCCATTACGTCATGCTTCAGAAATGTGGAAAATGGTCCGTTTTCAAATGTTTTATTTTTGAACGTCAGTTCACATTTGTAGTTGGATCATCAGTGTTAGAGCTAAAATTAGCATGTTTAAAGTGATTTTCATGCTTCTTGGGGCCCAAAACACAAGATTTATGGAATGGTTAAAAGTGCATGAAAATGGCCAATTTACTCACTCTGAGTTCTCAAAAAGGGTTTCTTCACCCCGGGAAGTAAATTAAATACCATTTGGAGGCATTTAATGTTCGAGCAAAAACGGCTGATTTTCGACAAAAGAGATAACACCCCCCATTACGTCATGCTTCAGAAATGTGGAAAATGGTCCGTTTTCAAATGTTTTATTTTTGAACGTCAGTTCACATTTGTAGGTGGATCATCAGTGTTAGAGCTAAAATTAGCATGTTTAAAGTGATTTTCATGCTTCCAGGGGCCCAAAACACAAGATTTATGGAATGGTTAAAAGTGCATGAAAATGGCCAATTTACTCACTCTGAGTTCTCAAAAAGGGTTTCTTCACCCCGGGAAGTTAATTAAATACCATTTGGAGGCATTTAATGTTCGAGCAAAAACGGCTGATTTTCGACAAAAGAGATAACACCCCCCCATTACGTCATGCTTCAGAAATGTGGAAAATGGTCCGTTTTCAAATGTTTTATTTTTGAACGTCAGTTCACATTTGTAGGTGGATCATCAGTGTTAGAGCTAAAATTAGCATGTTTAAAGTGATTTTCATGCTTCTTGGGGCCCAAAACACAAGATTTATGGAATGGTTGAAAGTGCATGAAAATGGCCAATTTACTTATCTGAGTTCTCAAAAAGGGTTTCTTCACCCCGGGAAGTTAATTAAATACCATTTGGAGGCATTTAATGTTCGAGCAAAAACGGCTGATTTTCGACAAAAGAGATAACACCCCCCCATTACGTCATGCTTCAGAAATGTGGAAAATGGTCCGTTTTCAAATGTTTTATTTTTGAACGTCAGTTCACATTTGTAGGTGGATCATCAGTGTTAGAGCTAAAATTAGCATGTTTAAAGTGATTTTCATGCTTCCAGGGGCCCAAAACACAAGATTTATGGAATGGTTAAAAGTGCATGAAAATGGCCAATTTACTCACTCTGAGTTCTCAAAAAGGGTTTCTTCACCCCGGGAAGTTAATTAAATACCATTTGGAGGCATTTAATGTTCGAGCAAAAACGGCTGATTTTCGACAAAAGAGATAACACCCCCCCATTATGTCATGCTTCAGAAATGTGGAAAATGGTCCGTTTTCAAATGTTTTATTTTTGAACGTCAGTTCACATTTGTAGGTGGATCATCAGTGTTAGAGCTAAAAGTAGCATGTTTAAAGTGATTTTCATGCTTCCAGGGGCCCAAAACACAAGATTTATGGAATGGTTAAAAGTGCATGAAAAAGGCCAATTTACTCACTCTGAGTTCTCAAAAAGGGTTTCTTCACCCCGGGAAGTTAATTAAATACCATTTGGAGGCATTTAATGTTCGAGCAAAAACGGCTGATTTTCGACAAAAGAGATAACACCCCCCCATTACGTCATGCTTCAGAAATGTGGAAAATGGTCCGTTTTCAAATGTTTTATTTTTGAACGTCAGTTCACATTTGTAGGTGGATCATCAGTGTTAGAGCTAAAATTAGCATGTTTAAAGTGATTTTCATGCTTCCAGGGGCCCAAAACACAAGATTTATGGAATGGTTAAAAGTGCATGAAAATGGCCAATTTACTCACTCTGAGTTCTCAAAAAGGGTTTCTTCACCCCGGGAAGTTAATTAAATACCATTTGGAGGCATTTAATGTTAGAGCAAAAACGGCTGATTTTCGACAAAAGAGATAACACCCCCCCATTACGTCATGCTTCAGAAATGTGGAAAATGGTCCGTTTTCAAATGTTTTATTTTTGAACGTCAGTTCACATTTGTAGGTGGATCATCAGTGTTAGAGCTAAAATTAGCATGTTTAAAGTGATTTTCATGCTTCCAGGGGCTCGGGAAGTTAATTAAATACCATTTGGAGGCATTTAATGTTTGAGCAAAAACGGCTGATTTTCGACAAAAGAGATAACACCCCCCCATTACGTCATGCTTCAGAAATGTGGAAAATGGTCCGTTTTCAAATGTTTTATTTTTGAACGTCAGTTCACATTTGTAGGTGGATCATCAGTGTTAGAGCTAAAATTAGCATGTTTAAAGTGATTTTCATGCTTCCAGGGGCCCAAAACACAAGATTTATGGAATGGTTAAAAGCGCATGAAAATGGCCAATTTACTCACTCTGAGTTCTCAAAAAGGGTTTCTTCACCCCGGGAAGTTAATTAAATACCATTTGGAGGCATTTAATGTTCGAGCAAAAACGGCTGATTTTCGACAAAAGAGATAACACCCCCCCATTACGTCATGCTTCAGAAATGTGGAAAATGGTCCGTTTTCAAATGTTTTATTTTTGAACGTCAGTTCACATTTGTAGGTGGATCATCAGTGTTAGAGCTAAAATTAGCATGTTTAAAGTGATTTTCATGCTTCCAGGGGCCCAAAACACAAGATTTATGGAATGGTTAAAAGTGCATGAAAATGGCCAATTTACTCACTCTGAGTTCTCAAAAAGGGTTTCTTCACCCCGGGAAGTTAATTAAATACCATTTGGAGGCATTTAATGTTCGAGCCAAAACGGCTGATTTTCGACAAAAGAGATAACACCCCCCATTACGTCATGCTTCAGAAATGTGGAAAATGGTCCGTTTTCAAATGTTTTATTTTTGAACGTCAGTTCACATTTGTAGGTGGATCATCAGTGTTAGAGCTAAAATTAGCATGTTTAAAGTGATTTTCATGCTTCCAGGGGCTCGGGAAGTTAATTAAATACCATTTGGAGGCATTTAATGTTCGAGCAAAAACGGCTGATTTTCGACAAAAGAGATAACACCCCCCCCATTACGTCATGCTTCAGAAATGTGGAAAATGGTCCGTTTTCAAATGTTTTATTTTTGAACGTCAGTTCACATTTGTAGGTGGATCATCAGTGTTAGAGCTAAAATTAGCATGTTTAAAGTGATTTTCATGCTTCCAGGGGCTCGGGAAGTTAATTAAATACCATTTGGAGGCATTTAATGTTCGAGCAAAAACGGCTGATTTTCGACAAAAGAGATAACACCCCCCCATTACGTCATGCTTCAGAAATGTGGAAAATGGTCCGTTTTCAAATGTTTTATTTTTGAACGTTAGTTCACATTTGTAGGTGGATCATCAGTGTTAGAGCTAAAATTAGCATGTTTAAAGTGATTTTCATGCTTCCAGGGGCTCGGGAAGTTAATTAAATACCATTTGGAGGCATTTAATGTTCGAGCAAAAACGGCTGATTTTCGACAAAAGAGATAACACCCCCCCATTACGTCATGCTTCAGAAATGTGGAAAATGGTCCGTTTTCAAATGTTTTATTTTTGAACGTCAGTTCACATTTGTAGGTGGATCATCAGTGTTAGAGCTAAAATTAGCATGTTTAAAGTGATTTTCATGCTTCCAGGGGCTCGGGAAGTTAATTAAATACCATTTGGAGGCATTTAATGTTCGAGCAAAAACGGCAGATTTTCGACAAAAGAGATAACACCCCCCCATTACGTCATGCTTCAGAAATGTGGAAAATGGTCCGTTTTCAAATGTTTTATTTTTGAACGTCAGTTCACATTTGTAGGTGGATCATCAGTGTTAGAGCTAAAATTAGCATGTTTAAAGTGATTTTCATGCTTCCAGGGGCTCGGGAAGTTAATTAAATACCATTTGGAGGCATTTAATGTTCGAGCAAAAACGGCTGATTTTCGACAAAAGAGATAACACCCCCCCATTACGTCATGCTTCAGAAATGTGGAAAATGGTCCGTTTTCAAATGTTTTATTTTTGAACGTCAGTTCACATTTGTAGGTGGATCATCAGTGTTAGAGCTAAAATTAGCATGTTTAAAGTGATTTTCATGCTTCCAGGGGCTCGGGAAGTTAATTAAATACCATTTGGAGGCATTTAATGTTCGAGCAAAAACGGCTGATTTTCGACAAAAGAGATAACACCCCCCCCATTACGTCATGCTTCAGAAATGTGGAAAATGGTCCGTTTTCAAATGTTTTATTTTTGAACGTCAGTTCACATTTGTAGGTGGATCATCAGTGTTAGAGCTAAAATTAGCATGTTTAAAGTGATTTTCATGCTTCCAGGGGCCCAAAACACAAGATTTATGGAATGGTTAAAAGTGCATGAAAATGGCCAATTTACTCACTCTGAGTTCTCAAAAAGGGTTTCTTCACCCCAGGAAGTTAATTAAATACCATTTGGAGGCATTTAATGTTAGAGCAAAAACGGCTGATTTTCGACAAAAGAGATAACACCCCCCATTACGTCATGCTTCAGAAATGTGGAAAATGTTCCGTTTTCAAATGTTTTATTTTTGAACGTCAGTTCACATTTGTAGGTGGATCATCAGTGTTAGAGCTAAAATTAGCATGTTTAAAGTGATTTTCATGCTTCCAGGGGCCCAAAACACGAGATTTATGGAATGGTTAAAAGTGCATGAAAATGGCCAATTTACTCACTCTGAGTTCTCAAAAAGGGTTTCTTCACCCCGTGAAGTTAATTAAATACCATTTGGAGGCATTTAATGTTCGAGCAAAAACGGCTGATTTTCGACAAAAGAGATAACACCCCCCCATTACGTCATGCTTCAGAAATGTGGAAAATGGTCCGTTTTCAAATGTTTTATTTTTGAACGTCAGTTCACATTTGTAGGTGGATCATCAGTGTTAGAGCTAAAATTAGCATGTTTAAAGTGATTTTCATGCTTCCAGGGGCCCAAAACACAAGATTTATGGAATGGTTAAAAGTGCATGAAATGGCCAATTTACTCACTCTGAGTTCTCAAAAAGGGTTTCTTCACCCGGGAAGTTAATTAAATACATTTGGAGGCATTTAATGTTCGAGCAAAAACGGCTGATTTTCGACAAAAGAGATAACACCCCCCCCATTACGTCATGCTTCAGAAATGTGGAAAATGGTCCGTTTTCAAATGTTTTATTTTTGAACGTCAGTTCACATTTGTAGGTGGATCATCAGTGTTAGAGCTAAATTAGCATGTTTAAAGTGATTTTCATGCTTCCAGGGGCCAAAACACAAGATTTATGGAATGGTTAAAAGTGCATGAAAATGGCCAATTTTACTCACTCTGAGTTCTCAAAAGGGTTTCTTCACCCCGGGAAGTTAATTAAATACCATTTGGAGGCATTTAATGTTCGAGCAAAAACGGCTGATTTCGACAAAAGAGATAACACCCCCCCCATTACGTCATGCTTCAGAAATGTGGAAATGGTCCGTTTTCAAATGTTTTATTTTTTGAACGTCAGTTCACATTTGTAGGTGGATCATCAGTGTTAGAGCTAAAATTAGCATGTTTAAAGTGATTTTCATGCTTCCAGGGGCCCAAAACACAAGATTTATGGAATGGTTAAAGTGCATGAAAATGGCCAATTTACTCACTCTGAGTTCTCAAAAAGGGTTTCTTCACCCCGGGAAGTTAATTAAATACCATTTGGAGGCATTTAATGTTAGAGCAAAAACGGCTGATTTTCGACAAAAGAGATAACACCCCCCCATTACGTCATGCTTCAGAAATGTGGAAAATGGTCCGTTTTCAAATGTTTTATTTTTGAACGTCAGTTCACATTTGTAGGTGGATCATCAGTGTTAGAGCTAAAATTAGCATGTTTAAAGTGATTTTCTTGCTTCCAGGGGCCCAAAACACAAGATTTATGGAATGGTTAAAAGTGCATGAAAATGGCCAATTTACTCACTCTGAGTTCTCAAAAAGGTTTCTTCACCCGGGAAGTTAATTAAATACCATTTGGAGGCATTTAATGTTCGAGCAAAAACGGCTGATTTTCGACAAAGAGATAACACCCCCCCATTACGTCATGCTTCAGAAATGTGGAAAATGGTCCGTTTTCAAATGTTTTATTTTTGAACGTCAGTTCACATTTGTAGGTGGATCATCAGTGTTAGAGCTAAAATTAGCATGCTTAAAGTGATTTTCATGCTTCCAGGGCCCAAAACACAAGATTTATGGAATGGTTAAAAGTGCATGAAAATGGCCAATTTACTCACTCTGAGTCTCAAAAAGGGTTTCTTCACCCCGGGAAGTTAATTAATACCATTTGGAGGCATTTAATGTTCGAGCAAAACGGCTGATTTTCGACAAAAGAGATAACACCCCCCCATTACGTCATGCTTCAGAAATGTGAAAATGGCCCGTTTTCAAATGTTTTATTTTTGAACGTCAGTTCACATTTGTAGGTGGATCATCATGTTAGAGATAAAATTAGCATGTTTAAAGTGATTTTCATGCTTCCAGGGGCTCGGGAAGTTAATTAAATACCATTTGGAGGCATTTAATGTTCGAGCAAAAACGGCTGATTTTCGACAAAAGAGATAACACCCCCCCATTACGTCATGCTTCAGAAATGTGGAAAATGGTCCGTTTTCAATGTTTTATTTTTGAACGTCAGTTCACATTTGTAGGTGGATCATCAGTGTTAGAGCTAAAATTAGCATGTTTAAGTGATTTTCATGTTTAAAGTGATTTTCATGCTTCCAGGTGCTCGGGAAGATAATTAAATACCATTTGGAGGCATTTAATGTTCGAGCAAAAACGGCTGATTTTCGACAAAAGAGATAACACCCCCCCATTACGTCATGCTTCAGAAATGTGGAAAATGGTCCGTTTTCAAATGTTTTATTTTTGAACGTCAGTTCACATTTGTAGGTGGATCATCAGTGTTAGAGCTAAAATTAGCATGTTTAAAGTGATTTTCATGCTTCCAGGGGCTCGGGAAGTTAATTAAATACCATTTGGAGGCATTTAATGTTCGAGCAAAAACGGCTGATTTTCGACAAAAGAGATAACACCCCCCCATTACGTCATGCTTCAGAAATGTGGAAAATGGTCCGTTTTCAAATGTTTTATTTTTGAACGTCAGTTCACATTTGTAGGTGGATCATCAGTGTTAGAGCTAAAATTAGCATGTTTAAAGTGATTTTCATGCTTCCAGGGGCTCGGGAAGTTAATTAAATACCATTTGGAGGCATTTAATGTTCGAGCAAAAACGGCTGATTTTCGACAAAAGAGATAACACCCCCCCATTACGTCATGCTTCAGAAATGTGGAAAATGGTCCGTTTTCAAATGTTTTATTTTTGAACGTCAGTTCACATTTGTAGGTGGATCATCAGTGTTAGAGCTAAAATTAGCATGTTTAAAGTGATGTTCATGCTTCCAGGGGCTCGGGAAGTTAATTAAATACCATTTGGAGGCATTTAATGTTCGAGCAAAAACGGCTGATTTTCGACAAAAGAGATAACACCCCCCCATTACGTCATGCTTCAGAAATGTGGAAAATGGTCCGTTTTCAAATGTTTTATTTTTGAACGTCAGTTCACATTTGTAGGTGGATCATCAGTGTTAGAGCTAAAATTAGCATGTTTAAAGTGATTTTCATGCTTCCAGGGGCCCAAAACACAAGATTTATGGAATGGTTAAAAGTGCATGAAAATGGCCAATTTACTCACTCTGAGTTCTCAAAAAGGGTTTCTTCACCCCGGGAAGTTAATTAAATACCATTTGGAGGCATTTAATGTTCGAGCAAAAACGGCTGATTTTCGACAATAGAGATAACACCCCCCCATTACGTCATGCTTCAGAAATGTGGAAAATGGTCCGTTTTCAAATGTTTTATTTTTGAACGTCAGTTCACATTTGTAGGTGGATCATCAGTGTAAGAGCTAAAATTAGCATGTTTAAAGTGATTTTCATGCTTCCAGGGGCTCGGGAAGTTAATTAAATACCATTTGGAGGCATTTAATGTTCGAGCAAAAACGGCTGATTTTCGACAAAAGAGATAACACCCCCCCATTACGTCATGCTTCAGAAATGTGGAAAATGGTCCGTTTTCAAATGTTTTATTTTTGAACGTCAGTTCACATTTGTAGGTGGATCATCAGTGTTAGAGCTAAAATTAGCATGTTTAAAGTGATTTTCATGCTTCCAGGGGCCCAAAACACAAGATTTATGGAATGGTTAAAAGTGCATGAAAATGGCCAATTTACTCACTCTGAGTTCTCAAAAAGGGTTTCTTCACCCCGGGAAGTTAATTAAATACCATTTGGAGGCATTTAATGTTCGAGCAAAAACGGCTGATTTTCGACAAAAGAGATAACACCCCCCCATTACGTCATGCTTCAGAAATGTGGAAAATGGTCCGTTTTCAAATGTTTTATTTTTGAACGTCAGTTCACATTTGTAGGTGGATCATCAGTGTTAGAGCTAAAATTAGCATGTTTAAAGTGATTTTCATGCTTCTTGGGGCCCAAAACACAAGATTTATGGAATGGTTAAAAGTGCATGAAAATGGCCAATTTACTCACTCTGAGTTCTCAAAAAGGGTTTCTTCACCCCGGGAAGTTAATTAAATACCATTTGGAGGCATTTAATGTTCGAGCAAAAACGGCTGATTTTCGACAAAAGAGATAACACCCCCCCATTACGTCA
>NW_028255043.1:0-2000 GCF_964263255.1 Lissotriton vulgaris | reverse complement strand
TACCACAACGAATGAAATGTCTTGCGGCTCCAGCCGCAACTGTTGAAACTGGACTCGCAGCTCCTGCCGCGTTGGCATAGCACTCTCAACTTCGGGAAACCACTAGGGGAGTTCGTCGATATGGAGAGGCAACCTCAAGTGCCCTCTCAGGATTGGAGATAGGAAGGGAAGAAGAGGAGAGACACACTCCTGCATCTTCTCGGGGTAGGGATAGCAATACGTTTTAAACCAAGCACCTGTGTCAGGTAGGGGAGGTTCCTAAATAGCGACCTTCCCTCACCACCTGACGTGCTGCACCCAATAACAAGGGACCAGGAAAGAGAAACAGATAGTGGACAGGAGAATTATGTCAGGATGTGGACGTGATATGGGAAAGTGGTAACACTAGCTAAAGAAAAATATTTTAGGTTTTGGTAACATAGAGTTGATTGTATCATTGTTTGTTTTGTATATATATTTTCTATGTACATTTGTATGTCTTGTGCAATTGATTGTCATTATGTTTGTTTGAAGATCGGTCCCATTGTGTATGTGTGCCTTACATTAATTCAGGTAATATACTTCTGTAGGATTCAAAGACTAAAGTGAGGGTAACTAAATGTTCTCTACACTAAAACAAAAGCAATATATTAATTCCTCTGTATCAATGTTCTTCAATATATGATTGTATCCCATAACCAGATATAGGAGGGTGAGTTGGGTATACCCCTTAGGTATATATCCAGAAGTCCGGGAAGCTGCAACACATGGAAACTTGAAAGAACTCTACAACCAGGAAACTCTTCGGCAGTTACAGCAAGCCAGAAAGACCTGTTAAAGGCAAAGATGGTAGGATGATCATGGGTAACAAAGGCCAACAACGTGTATGGGTGGAGCACCTTGAATAAGTGCTGAACGAGCCCATGCTGCCATCTCCACCAGACAAACAGCCATCTGACAAGGACTTGACGATCAACTGCAGTTGACCAAGCAAGGAAGAAATACGGCAAGCCATCAAACATCTGAGAAACAGGAAGGCAGCAGGACTCAACAATATTCCTGGAGAGGCCCTGAAGGCATCTATATGAGAGAAAGGTACCCCCTAGAGTAGGTATGAGGTCCAAGAGTAAGGGGGAAATACCATTATCAATGAGAAAAACTCTGGTCTGACCTACGATAATTTACTATGCGGCCTCCATTTGGCTCATGTTGAAAGCGGGTATAACATAAACCACTCGGATTAGGTACTTATGTAAAAAGAGTTATATATCTGATTTTTATTTTTTTCAATATTCAATATTATATTGAATAGGAGGGTATCTTTCTCTCACATAGACTCTAGGGGGTACCTTTCTCTCACATAGCTGCCTTCAAGGCCTCTCCAAGAATGTTTTTGGTTTGTCTGGTCGACTTTCTTTTTTTAAATACATATAAAAACATTAGTTCTTCTATAGTAATCAATAGAACAAACATGATACAAAGATAATTCATATTACTATAGCAAATACACATTTGCAAAAATACCAAATGAACAATAACAAAACTACAATAACATTTCCATAAATGACGTCATAGAATACATTGCCATAAACCCCAAGAGAACAATTATCCATCATTCATACTATCTGCAATAAATGTCTCATGCACACCACTCACTCATACACAAAAAAGGGAGATATATATCCAGGGAACTCCAAATGTTTAGAATGACAAGCACTGAATCGTGATCACAGTGGTGAGAATCCATCAAAAAAACTGAATTTCCACCGATGTGTTGTCATATGTGGGATTCTCTTGTTGTCTGTCAACACACGTTTTGGTGGGTTTAGGTTATTACCACCTTCATCAAGACCTTATCTTTTGACAAATCACAGTCCCACTGTGAAACTTCAGTTCTCCTTCAGTTCACACAGTTTAACGTCAGGCCTCCTTTACATCACATGGCGTAACTTCAAACATCCTTCACATCCAACTGTGTGACGTCAGGCCTCCTCAGCATCACATGGTGCAACTCCATGCCT